>NW_028278311.1:600000-882697 GCF_059751315.1 Micrasema longulum
ACCAGACTTAAAAAATACTCCAATTCCTTCCTCCTTCCACTCGTTTGCGAGTGATCTCAATATTTGGTATGATGGAAATTTCCATCATGATGCATTTAAGGGTTAAATTGAATTCCATCTGCCCGTTCCGCACCATACCATGGTAAAAATCCACACTGCACGTTAAAATAACATAGGGTTGTCTGATACTAATTGCATTGAATTGTTTTTTTATTATTTGAATGCCAAGCAAATACAATTACCAATACGATATGAAGCTGATTAATCTCCACTCGATTCTACTTGCAGGATATTTATCTGAAAGTAACGTTGAATAAATTTGAAATAAATACAAAACAACATAGTGAAAATATCAATCCATCCTAATTTTTCCGTACTGTGTGGATTTAAACGATCCGTGTGGAAAATGGAATTCCATTGACGAAACAATCATTTATACAAAGAGGGCCCTTATGTATGGCAGTTTAAATTCATTATATGCTTCCCCAAAAAATAAATAGATATGTTGTATCACATTTTTTTCAAGAGTGTTAAAGGCGTTCCTAATAAACATATGTTTTTTAAACATATTTAAAAAAAATAAAAATATTAGCGTTTTTATAATCTACCCAAATATTTAAATTTTGGTGGTCATTTTCAACGAGTTGTAAATAAGTCACTATTAGAAAATGGAAATCAAGTTGGGGTAGAGTGGGGTTCGAACCTCGGACTTCTGATCCGTGAGTCCGCAATACTAGCCACGGGACCACAAGCCGATTGTTTTTATAAATGTAGATAATATTATATAAGTAAATATTTGATAATAAAACAAAAAAACAAACGCCCCATCAAACTTAACCTAATAATTAAAGATGAGCAAATTAAACAAACAGAAGATGTAAAGTACTTGGGTTTAGAAGTGGATGAAAAATTAGCAAGGACAAAACATATCAAAGCAGTTATAAAAAAACTAGGTCTAATTATTGGAATAATGAGAAGAACAGATGTGAAGAACAAAAATGGAAATCAAGTTGGGGTAGAGTGGGGTTCGAACCTCAGACCTTTGATCCGTGAGTCCGCAACACTAGCCACGGGTTGCGGCTAGTGTTGCGGACCCAATATAATAACCCAATTTTTCCATAGTATTAATGAATATTTGGACAGTGATTGGTCTTTTGAAAAAGGTGATGGCACATTGGATTATGATAATTAGTTTTTTTAAGAATACTTTTAGTTCTTATATACGTGTCAATAAATCAATCAATACATTTTTTTACTTTTTTGTTTCTTAGTATGTTATTTTTCTCTAGATTTACTGCATATATATTTCATACTTTTCTTTTCACATTGTGATATTTTCTCATAATTAGGTGCAGGCAGGTACAGTAAGATAATCTTGAGTTTTATATAAATTATACTTACACTGTTTAATATTAACTAATCTGAAGATGCCCATTAGAGGGTGAAAGCACTAATTGGTCGAATAAATAAGTAGAAATGTACCAAGTATTTGTAGTCGTAAATTACATTACAATTCATCATTACAATGGATTTTTCAAAAAGAATAACCCGCTAAACCTTGATTTTGAGGCTTGTCAGCAGGTGGGATAGAGGGGATATGGAAAGAGGTAATAAAAAATACACCACAATACCCAGACTAATTAAGAAAAAACCTTTCATGGATTTTTGGAATCGAACCCGCGTCGCTAGTTTCACAGTTCGCCGTCTAACCAACTGTGCATCGGCGCATATCAAGCGCAAATGCATGCAAAAAACATCAGTTGCCCCAGATACGCTATTTTAATGTGACTTTTTACTATCAAAATAAAAATTATTTTACATTGAAAGTTATTTATAGGTTAAATATAACTTATTTGCAAAAAAAAAAACGTTTTGAAAGTCGCACAATCACAAAATCTTGTTTCCTGAATATTTCGTTCAATGTGACTCCCGTGATTTATCTTTTAAGATACAGATATAATGTTTTCACTGTTTGTATTTTATTAACCTTTTATTTATTAACTTTATAATTTCGTTTATTTTTCGGCCTCGTTGTGTAATGGTCAGCGCGTTTGCCAACCAAACAAAAAGTCTCGGGTACGATTTCCGTCATTGTTGGTATGAAATATTTATTTGAAAGGGTGTTTTTACACCAGAATATTTCATACTCCCTGAACTGGTACCTAAAGCGTAAGACTGATGTAACAAAAAAAATACATACGCTGCGATTGGTGTATCAATGCAGTGCCTTGTGCACTATTAGGTGCGGAAAGGGAATGATGATGATGATTTTTCAAAGACTATTAAAAAAAAAGTTATTTAACTTTTTTATTTTATTTTTAGTCAGACTATAAGAAATTTCTGGTGGTAATAAATGCGCCATTTAATTGTTTTATTTAAGACTAAATATTTATCTTCCTGTATTTTTAACATTGTATATATTAAGGTAAATAAATATTTCTTATTATTATTGTTAATGAGCCATCCAGTTTATTACATGTAGCAAACCACAGCTAACCGGTGTCCTGATTATGGCAAAATGAGCATGCGCTTTGAAATCGGAGCGTCGTTTCTCATATTAAACACCTTGACACCATTTCAAATTGGTTGATATTATTAATGTCTACTATTATTTGTAGCAAAATTATTAATATTTTAGCGCTTATGGAAAATGCACTAAAACACAGAACATATTCATAAAGTTAGTGACAAACATATACATATATATTATGTTAACATATTACAACAGAGATGAAGAACATTTAAGAGAAGGTAATATAGAAGTCCAGGCATCTACAGGGCTTATGACCTGTCAATGGCTCCAAAAAGTGAACTGTTTAGCAAACTAGTTGTAAATATTTATATTTTCTGTCCCCTGTTAAAATACTTATTTAATCTTCTTATCTCCAAAATATGTTAAGCATATTAAAAAAGCTGTAAACGTTGTAAACAATTCACCAGTCTTGAAGATGCCTACTTAGGCGAAAGCGCTCGTTGGTCAAAACAATAAAAAAGTAGAAATAAACCAAGAAGTTTCATTGGTATCATTATTTATAATTTTATCCAAATCATTAAAATTAAAAATGTTTTAATATTTAAAGCGGTAGTTTTGTGGTTATTCATTACTATAACAAAAACGTTGTTCGTAACCTTTTAATTTTTTTTTTCTACCGTTTAAGCTAATAATTTCAATAAAAGCACTGGATAAACAAATCATCTTGTTGAAAATAAAATATTAAAATTTAGAAATCTTGGAAATCTAAGAAATTAAAAAAGCGTTTTAAAATAAAAAAAATAAACAATGAATGACTAAATACTGGAAAATAATATTTCTTTTGGTACACTCCTGTCTAGTTTTAAATATGGTGGTCATCTCACTCCATACTTTCAATCTTGAAAAGAACAACACGACAAAAATACTTATTGGCTCCATAGGTTTGATAAAATATTTAGTAATCACTGTTAAAATAAAATAGGAAAGAATTAATTTGTTAATCAGTAGCTTTAAAACCGGTCGGTAGAAAAAAAAATAAGTGGTTAAAAACGAAGTTGATTCATATTTATTATATCATAAATATAAATTGGTGTCTGTACCTAGGTGTTAATGCGTAAAAAAACGCAAGATGACGAATGTATCAAGTAAGAAAATAAAACAAACTTTTTACGCAGAGCCTCTCAGGGAAAAATGCGTTAATTGACCAAAAGCGTGAAAATATAAACGTATAAAATTTATGGTTAAATTTTATAAAGGGGATTAACCTTTATTATGGTTGCAAAAGTTTGACACGATTAAACGCGGGCGGGGAAATGACCTTTTTATTCAGAGGGGAAATTTTCCTGGAAATTTTAGCGAAGTAGGACGCCTTTAGAAATTGAATGCCCTCCTTACTCCTACGCTTAGGGGTGTCTAGTATTACAGAGCTTAGTATATTCCAGAATTCTCTAGACCTTTTACATTATCCTGTTTATCCATGTAAATATTTTATTTAATTAATTCATTTTGTATAAGAATGCTGGCAAACGGAACTGATATGAAAGTAGTACATTAAAAAAGGTAAAAAGAGACATCCAATTTAGTTTAGCCAAATTAAGATTAAAATTGGTCTTAAATTTGTCATAATTCATATTGAAAGCATTATTTTTTTTTATTTAGTTGTTAACGCCAAAAGGCTTTTACATATATAGAGGTAAGTATTTACAAATACAAGAATACAATTTAAAATGTAAAAAAAAAAAATTATTAATATTTAAATCATTAACTTTGTGGTCCAAAATTTTGCTAAATGTTATTTAACATTTGTATATGGCCACTTACTGTCTTTTTTATGTTTACCGGTTTCAGGTGTTAACCTATTAAAATGCAATTTTTGTTCTTTAGTTTACGTTTGAATAACATTGAGAAATTTTGATATTTGTTTTAATGAACATATGCGGTATCTTCACAATAACAATTTCTCCAAATTTGCAAATCACCTAATCAATTTTAACCATGACCTTAATAAAAATACAGGAGTTAAAAACTCACATACAAATAATAAAGGGTTAAAAGTAAATAATATGGAAATATTTCACATAAGGAAAACTTTGAAAAATAATGTTCCTTTGTTCAGTAATCAAACAAAATTTCAATATAGCCTATTACAAAATGTTCCACTGTAATGATCACCCTATACCTATTAAACTCACGCCCCCCTTTCATCCCCTCCCTCTTTTTTCAAATTTTGCTCCCACAACATAAAATATTTTCATAACCTTATTAGTGCATGTTTGTCTTAATCAGTGCATGTGATTATTAAAAAACATGTTGTATTGGTTTTATAATAAAATGTATTTGTGCAGGTGTATAGTGGGTTTTGCATGTTGGTTTAATTGGCGTCCTGACAAAGAGACGGGCACGTCTCGAAACCGGTAGATATATAAAAGTCAGTAAGTGGTTATTTAAAAATATTTACCAACTTTTAGAAAAAAAATATATAAAAACAAATGAAAATACGAGAAACTCAATTATTATTTCAAAATTTCAAGAATAATTATTAGTACTTAAAGTTTGATAAAGTTATAGCAAATACATCTATTTTTTTTGTTCCCGAGAGAGTGGATTCTCGGAAATAAAGAATTATTTATTTATTCAAAACTTTAATTATAAAGGAAAAGTAGTTTGCCGGACTAACTGCTATAAGCAATATCTTCCAGCCAACCAAAATCACACTGGTCAAAAGAAGAGTGAGTTGAAAAATTGTAATAACAACAAAAAATATTTATTAAAAGACACATACTAGAAAAAAACCTTATTCATTAAAAATAACAGCTGTTTTTTAAAGAGGAGATAAAGCTTGCACATATTAACTTTGAAAATGTACATTTTGTTATACGTATTAAAGAATAAGGAATGTGGGATAAGATAATGAGTTTGGAAGGAGAGAAAAAGAGGAACCAAGGAAAGAAACAGGATAAAAATACAAATTTTAAAAAACAGTAAAATACAGGGAGTTCAGGAAAAGTAATCATTGGTTGGTTTATTGTGTAACATTCAGCATTTTCAACATATTACCACAGAGATGAAGAACATTTAAGAGAAGGTAATATAGAGATCTAGGCATCTACAAAGCTTATGACCTGTCATTGGCTGGTTTAAGTGGTGGCCACTTCTATATTTCTTCAATTCTTTCATCTGTTGATGTTGATGATGTTTAATGAATCTCACCCGCATAAATAAAGGTATCGGCTCTTTAACTTTACAAACATCAACAGATGAAAGAATTGAAGGAATAAAAAAAAATAATGAATGTTACACGGTGTGTAAAGTGGCCACGTAAACCAGACAATAACAGGTCATAAGCCCTGTAGATGCCTAGACTTCTATATTACCTTCTGTTAAATGTCCTTCATCTCTGTGGTAATATGTTAACGTTAACAACTCCCCAGGGAGTCGAATCCATTCCCTGTCTTCAAAAATTTGGACAGACTCAAAATATTGTTGATTCATTATTCTGCATTGTTTTGACATCCTCATTTTCTTAACTTTTCCATCTGTCGACTTTTGTATGCATTATTTTTGTACACATGCATGATTAATGGATTTATCTTTTGGTGACTATATGAAGGGTGTCGGAGTTGATATGATAAAAATAATCCCATCAGATTTTCTTAAATTAATTAAATTACTATAATGGACATAGGCGTTTATGGTACATTTTGCTTTCATTCGTGTTTGCAATAAAATCAAAAGGTTGAATGGCAATATCCGACAAAGGAGTTCAGGATACTGAAGATAAAAAGTGATATTTCAGGCGTTTCTTGAAGGTGGCTAGACATTTTTAATATGAAGAGGTTGCTCATTTCATAGTCTAGCACCTTATACAAAAAACCAGATTAGATTATATTCTTCTATATTTATGGACAAACATGCAAATAAATTTTAATTTGTTGGAACCGAGGGAATTTTTTTTATGGAATATGGAAGTCGAGGGATTTGCAGGGATTAATTTACTGTAAAATGACGTACTCAAAGCATTGTTGATTTCAATTCATGTTTGAAAACCAGGCGAGAAGAGTGTGCTTGTCAACTTAATTGATGGATGCATCGAGAAAATATGAAAATGGATCGCTGAAAATAAACTAACATTGAACCCATCAAAAGCGGAACAACTATGGATGGCTTCAGGCAGACGACAGAATTTGATTCAGGATATGGAACTATCCGCTGTAAAGAGTGCCGCTTTTCCCATCGTCAAACTACTGGGAGTTTACCTTAATTCTGACCTTTATCTTGACGCTCAATTTAGTAGGACTATAAGTTCATGCTTTTACCATCTGAGACAAATTAAATGTATATGGAAAAATTGCCCGTTGATGCCGCCCGTTAATTAATAAATACTTACGTTGTAAAGAGTCAATTATTGTAACGGTATCTACCAGTGGCGAATGGTGATTTTATTTACAGTTAAGCTATAAAAAAAATCATATATTTGTTCCTACATAGAAGGTAAATAATATAATGTAAGTAATGAATCTACCGTAAATTGATATTTTTCTGTGGTTCTGTGTGATACAACAACTCTCATCCATGAAATCAACTCAAACGATGTAACTTCGTGATGTATTATATTATATAGATATATTATCCATTACTTTAATACATAACTCATTAAAAAATAAATAAAAAATAGCACTATGAATTCAGTCGATATTAAATATTCAATTGAAATGTCAACTGGCTGAATTGTTCTGAAATTAATAGTGCAAAAAACGGCTGCGTCGAGCGCTATATGTCCTGCAATAATACGCATGAAAGTAATTATGGTTTTATGTCAAAAGTACCATCTCAAAAAAAAATAGCCCTTAAGAAGTAATGTTTGAAATACTGTTTTCCAAATCCAGAATCTTCAAATAATTTGTGTAATCTGCAAGTTTAACTTAGGAGAGAAAACCTGCACTGGGTTTAACATTCAAAATAAAGTATACTTATTTGTATGAAAAAATAAGCTGAAATAATCGGTTAGTTTTTTAACTCACCGCAGGCGCTGGACGCGTTTTATTAATTTTATTAGAATATAAATACGAACGGTGGAAATAATTAACAATGAATATTAATTATTTATTTGTTTTCTGTAAATAAAGTTACAGTAAAACATTATTATGGTTAGTCAAATATAATGGTAACCTGCGCATAATCGCTTCTATACAAGGTTCGCCTCTGGTACCTACGCAGGTCTATAAATTAAAAACTGACTTGCCTTCAGTCAGTATTAAATGCCACGGGGAGACTTATTTTTGGAATCTCTAGGTTACGTCATATCACTCCACTACTTCGGGAATTACACTGCCTATGTTTTCCACAGAGGGTGAAATAAAAAATTCTATTGGCCTATGTATGTAAAAAAATTTTTTTAAAGAAAATAATACGGATTTTAGGCATTTTCAGGGCTTATGACCTATCATTGGTTGGTTTGTGGTGTAACATTCATCATTCTTGACATATTACCACAGAGATGAAGAACATTTAATTGAAGGTAATTCGGAAGTCCCTAGATGCCTACATCTACAGGGCTTATGACCTGTCATTGGCTAGTATAAGTGGTGGCCACTTCTATATTCCTTCAATTCTTTCATCTGTTGATGTTGATGATGTTTAATGAATCTCACCCGCATAAATAAAGGTTTCAGCTCTATGACTTCGTAAACATCAACAGATGAAAGAATTGAAGGTATAAAGATGTGCATATACAGGCAGAATAATTAATGTTACACAGTGTGTGTTAAGTGGCCACGTAAACCAGCCAATAACAGGTCATAAGCCCTGTAGAGGCCTAGACTTCTATACTGCATTCTGTTAAATGTTCTTCATCTTTGTTGTAATATGTTAATGTTTACAACTCCCCAGGGAGTTGAATCCATTCCTTGTCTACAAAAATTTGGACAAACATAAAATATTGTTGATTCATCATTCTGCTATGTTTTGACATCCACATTTTCTTAACTTTTCCCTCTGCCGACTTTTGTATGCATTATTTTTGTACACACGCGTGATTAAGGGATTTATCTTTTGGTGACTTATATGAAGGGTGTCGGAGTTCAGAAATATTAAAATAATGATAAAAATAATGCCACCAGATGTTATTAAATTAATGAAATTAATATAATGGTTTAGCTCAAAGTTTTTGGTCTTTCGTTTTTTTTAATATATATTGTTTTGCCCTTGTTTGTCTTTGCTAAATAGTTATATGTTCTTTTTGTTCAGTTTCTTGCATTTATGTTTCTTCATGTAACTGTTGTAATTGGCTTAGGCCGTATATATATGATAATAAATAAATAAATATGGTCATAGGCTATTATGATACATTTTGTTCTCATTCGTGTTTGCAATAATGACATGAGGTTGAATGGCAATATCCGACAAAGGCCTTCCATGCAATTTGCCAAACTCATAGTGAAGGAGGCAGTGAAAGCAGTAAAGTTAAATTTAATTAATATCGCGGTACACGAAATTAAAAATTGAATATAAGTAATTCGTTTATTGAAAAAAAAAATGTTTTTCAAAAATTAATTATTTTTTGTGCTTTTTTGTACGATGGAAACCGATAGGAAGGCCCACGGTTTTTAAAACGGTTATGGGTATGTGGATGAATTAGTTTTACTCTTGACTTTTGTGAAGTAAAAGAGCTAAAACCTTAAGGCAGAATGGTTAATAAAATCGATGTTTTTTGTTGATATTTCTTGCCAGTCTTGAAGATGCCCACTTAGGCGAAAGCGCTCGTTGGTCAAAATAATAAAAAGTAAAATTAAACCTAGAAGTTTCATTTATAAGTTTATTTATAATTTTATCATAATCATTAGAATGCGTGTAAAGTGGTCACATAAACCTGCCAATGACAGATTATAGGCTTTTTAAATGCCTAGACTTCCATATTCCCTGCTTAAATATTTTCTCTCTCTTTGTTACAACAAATTTAGATCCTAATAACTCCCGAGGAAGTGAAATGCAGCCTGTGTACAAACATTTGCACATACTAAAACATCTTTGAATTATATATAGAGGTACACAAAATATGTACGAAATGTTTAAAATGCACTTGTCAAAGTGATAGCACCATTGTATGGCAGTCAGAGACATAATCCTAAATTTATGTAATGGAATATTTGACCAGGTAATGTTATTTTATGGAGTAAAATTATTTTCCCACACATGTTTAGTTTGGCGTACAAAAATAAATTGGAATACAGTTATCTAACTTAAAAAATAACTTTTAAATTTGTGAATATATATGGACAGCAAACATTAGAATATATTATTTACTAAATATTTAATATGCTGCTACATGATTTGAAAACATGCCTTAGTAATCTCAAAATTATGTTTATTGTACTATTACAAGGTATACGTGCACAGAGGCACTCATTACATGTTGGACCAAGATCCTTCAATCTTTTGACCAAGGAACTACAGAACATTAAATCACTGGTACAGTTTAAAGTAAGTTAGACGTCTTGGATTAGCATGGAAGGAGCAGATAGACACATTATTTGAAAAAAATAAAAAAATAAATACATATTGCAAATAAATTTCATTTTGAAACATCAGCAAATGTTAATTTGGTTTTTCTTTTATTTTAATTTTCTTTTAGTTTTTTTTTCTTTCTTTTCATGGTCGTATCACACCATATATATGTGCCATAAACTTTTTAATAATTAAAAAGGAATGGCCTACGCTCAGAGGCTGTAGTCTTTGTAAGCATTTTTTCCAATTCGAGTTTTGGCAGAATTTAAAGATGTATTTTTCTAACGTGTATTTTTGTAATCATATTATAAATTAATACGTGTATGGAAAAAAAAAAATCTATGCATATTTATCGTTTGTGTAAAACATTAATGAGGACAATGCTGTATTGTTGTCTTTCGTATGAAATTAAATGATTTATTTCTTCAATCTTATCTTTTTCTTTTTATATGTTTCTTAGATATTAAGTTTAATATGAAGTAATATTTGTTATAGATTTAAACCGTAAGTTTTGATTTATTTAGTTTAATTTTTGTTTTTTATTTTGTTTTTGTTATATTTACAAGAACCTATTATTTTTCTATTAACAGCACTAAGACTATAATATATGTTTATTCTTAAATTGAATTGTCATTCTTTTCATTTTCATACATTTTAATAATTTGAAAGTATTTAATTTTATTTTGAGATTATTTTTATTTTTAAAGCACCAAAATCATAATATACGTGTTTTTTATTTTATGTTATTAAATTAATAAAACTACTTTATATAATAGACAAAAGCATAAGGATACAAGTACATTTTTTGGCGGCCTCTGTGGTGTAGTGGTCAAGACGCTTGACTTACGCACGGTGGGTTACGGGTTCGATTCGCGGCGAGAACACAAAATAGTAAATGTTATTTTTCTCAAGCCTGGGTTTTCTGTTATGTAACTCACCACTGTAATTGGGCTTCCTAGCCTAGTGTGGTGCAAAAAAAAAACAATAAAACAATACAGATTTCGCCATCATTCGCGTTTGCAATAAAGTCACGAGGAAGTCATTGTCAGCCTCGTGGTGTAATGGTCAGCACGTTTGGCCACCATGCAAGAGTTGATATGAAATACTTGAATTTATTTTAAAAGGTTTTTTTAAATTGAAATATTTTGCGTAAGACTGATCACCTTACCTTCATGTAATAATATTGATAAAGATGTGATACGATTGTTGTACCAATCGAGTGTCCTATGTACCATTAGGTGCGGAGAGGGAATTATGTCTACTATTTTATTTGAATTATAATTAACATTAATGTCTGAGCACACGATGACTGAGTTTTAGGTGATAGTTTATCGGGAGAAATATGTTAAATAGATTGTTTTTTTAACGTAAAATGATATTGTAATAATGTGTTTATTTTTTTGAATAAAGATTATAAAAAAATAATAAAAGTAACGACTTAACTTGAGCATTGACACGCAGTGTCCTTGTTCATACAGCTTATTAAATCCTATGAACATGAGTGTCGTATATTGTACTACAGGATACTATATCATTCAGATAATTACAATTCCGTAGAACTATGTAAGCCATTTGGAATCTAACTGGATGCCTTCCAGAAATTTCACTGTGCTTGACTTCGTGGAACTTCCGACCATTTCTGGAAGGCGTAACTAAGGGTATTTATAATTCAGAAGATCTCCGATTTCTGTGAATTCGCCCCGAGATTATAAGTTCTAGGGGTAAGTACTATTTTATATTTGTAGAAATTTTCGAAAAACGTGTGACATTTATTACTGCAAATTTATGACTAGAAACATATTTCATACGCAGAAATGTCTTCTGCATCTACTAATTTCTGTATGTCAATGTAATTGTTTCTATCACACTATGTAATAATTTATTGTATATGTCGCCACCAAATAGTTAAATCAACCACTTAACTGAGCGGCTGGGGTGTTCATTAAATGTCGTTATTCACCCGAATGGCTAGGCCGTTCGTTGAATAAAAGTTTATTAAATAGCTTAAACGTCGCTTAGTCTCTTTATTTTAAGTACAACAATAATAATAATGCGAAGGTTTTCACGGTCACTGCTATCAATTTGTTTCTTTTTAAGTGATACTGTGTGTGTTGGATTTGTTCCGACGTTTCACAGACACCAAAATAACATAAACAAAGATGACGAGCTGAAATTAAACTCAACATGGTTCCCAGCACTACATACTACAAAATGAATAGAAATGTGCCTACTGCCGACTGCGACACGGTACAAATTACTAGTACTTAAACACATACTTTTTTTTTTTACAAAACATTCAGTTTACCCTGAAGATGGCTCCTGCAATGGTAGCCGAAACGTCGGAACAATTCCAGCACTTACGGTATATCCCAAAAAAGAAACGAATTGATAACGATAATAATATTTTTAATTTATTTTGTTTTGTGAAGTTTGTTTAGGTTAAAATAAGTTGAGTTAAGTTAAATGATTTAAAAAAAAACGTTTTTTTACTTAACCTTACCCTTAATTTAACTTAATAATTTATCCTTATCTAAACTTAATAAGTAAAGGTAATTTTATTTTTTTTAAACTAAACTTTTCCTTACTTACCGGCCGCTTTTGGTTCGTCGTTTCCAAAGGGCTTACCAGCTTTTACCACCAGCTAATTTTTTGAACGTAGAGTTATCTCAATGAATTCAACGAACGGCCTAGCCATTCAAGTGAATCCCGGCTTTTATGAACAACCTCGCCACCCTGTTGAGTGGCTTATTTAATTATTTGACTGCGACATATAGGTGTCGTCAATCTACAAAAAAATGTTTATTAATTTTCTACCTACATAAAAGTACATAATATGTAAGAAATGTAAATTTTTGTTTTTTTCTGTGGTTATTTAAAAATCATCAAAAACAACAGTTATTATTAACCACTCGATATGCGTAGCTTTATTGTATACTATTTTTATAAAATACTTGCACAAAAGTTTTTTAACAAATAGCACAATGACATTCAGCAATAACCGTCAACACTGAGCACTAGCCGATTTTTAAAGAAATGAATAATACCAAAAATGGCTACTGTGAACGCCACATCTCCTATATGATGCATACTACGTCAACGGTTCACTTAGACTGGGCTAAGCGCTGGGTGCACTTCATCGATATTTTTTTGTAGGAAGCTATAAACGGTGGTGATTTTTTATAAATTAATATTATTTCAACAATGTTTGAGTATGTCCAAATGCTTGGCTGGATTTCCTCCCTACCAATTCATATTTAAATTTATTTCAACAGAGACGAAAAACATTGTTGATAAGGAAATATCGAAGTCTAGGCATTTACAGGGCTTATGACCTGTCATTACATTACACTTTACGCACTGTGTAACATTTACCATTCTGCCTATGTTTGAACATCCACATTTCCTCAACTCTTCCATATGTTGACTTTTGTGAAGTAAAAAAGCTGAAACCTTTATCACGTGGGTGAGATTAATCTGGCAGAACCAAATCACCTACTAGGCTTCGCCCGAAGACAATTTCTCAATTTTTATACTTCTTCTGACATAAAATTAATGTTGATTTAATGTTAATGTTAATTTCTGTTGAAATAAAATAAAAATAATTTAATTTATTTTCACATAAACATATAAAACATTATTATCGAAAGTCATATTTAGGGAAATATCACATACTAAGAATACCGATAAAAATGTTTGCAACGGATTTAGTATAATTTATTATATTTTGAAAATTAATATAGATATTTTTATCAAATTGTTGATTTTGGAATTGGAAGATTTGTTGATAATGCATTTTGTGTTATTTTTTAAGGAGTTTTCGGATGGGGTTTTAAACGCTTTAATAAATACGTTTTTTTTTTTTTCATCATTATCATTCATCATCCGCAACTAATGGTGCATAAGGCACTGCATTGGTACACCAATCGCAGCGTATCTCGGTAAAAAAATGGTGATCAGCCTTACGCTCCAGGTACCAGTCCAGGTACTATGAAATTTTTTGGTGTGAAAACACCTCTTTTAAATAAATGTTTTATTTCAACCATGTCGGGAATCGAACCCGAGACCACTTGCTTGTAGGCAAACGCGCTGACCATCAAATCGCGAGGCCGATAAAGACTTATTTGCACTAAGGTATTAAAACTATTGAAAAGTACACCAATTATCAAATGTATTTGTTCAATTAAAATCTTTTTATATTATTATTTTACAAAAAAGGAAATGATAAATATTTTTATTAAAAAGTATTATAAATAACATTCATTTTTACATTTACATTTTTTTTTGCACCACAACAGGCCAGGAGGCCTAATTACAGTGGTGAATTATATCACAGAGCATCCAGGCTTGAGAAAAATCACATTTTATTTTTTTGTGTTCTCACCGGGAATCGAACCCGGAACCTTCCGTGCGTGAGTCAAGCGTCTTGACCACTACACCACGGAGGCCGCCTAGTAAGAGGCACTAGAATTACGAATTTACCACATTCGCCATTTGAGTGAAGTTGGTAAAGCAAATAAGTAAAAATGTCTTCAATGTTTTGAGTACGTCCAAATTTTTGTAGACATGCTGGATTTATTCCCTAAGAAGTTATTCAAATATAAATTTGTTGTAACAAAGGGGAAAACATTTTTGTGAAGGAAATATGGACGTCTAGACTTATAACCTATCATTCGCTGGTTAAAGTGACCACTTTATACACTGTGTAATATTCACCATTCTTTTTATGTTTAAACATCCACGTCTCCTTAACTTTTCCATCTGTAAACTTTTGCAAAAAACCTGTATAATCTGAGTGAAATTCATCTGGCTGACTAATTCGCCTACTACGCCTGAAAATATTTTTTTTACTTCATCTTGAACCAGTTACCTAGTTTAATTAGCCATGTTTTGAGTATACTCAAATGTTTATAGATTGGCTAGATTTTCTTTCTAGGGAACAAAGTAAAAATGTATTCATTCCCAAAGTCTTAAAAAAATATTATTCTACTTGTTCTAGACATTCGTTGTTTACATTTATTACGCCATTAGAAACCTTATTTCCCCTTTCTAACACCAATACTCAAAAATCGTGAAAAATGTAAATAGTATAACTTTTCAAAGGAAAATAGTTCAATGAACAAATTAGAATTATTCAAACTAATAATAATGTGTAAACACAAAAAAACAAGTAAAATAATATTTTGGTACGTGAGGTATTTATTTATTAAGGAAATCATTCAGTCTTTATATAAATACAAGGTACAAAAGAACAATTTAAAAAAGTAAGAGCAATTATAGATTTCACATTAACTTATTATGAATGCAGGAGGAGAGGGAAAAAAATAATTGAATTCTACAAAAATAAATATATTAAAATATAAATATTAAATAAAAAGTACATAAAAGGGAGAAGACATTGTATAGCTCCAACTTTACTTTCCTCCCCTCTCTCTTGAAGAACATTGAAGAGAAGGTAATAAAGAAGTCTAGGCATCTACAGGACTTATGACCTTTGGACAAAAATTTGGAAAAATTCAAAATATTATTGATAAATCCACCTGGTCCATGAAGAAGCAGAGAAATTGAAAAAAATAACATTTTCAGGCGTTGCCTAGTATGTAGGTGGAATAAATCAATTATACGAATCTCACCCGCATAAATAAAGGTTTCAGCTCTTTAACTTCACAAACATCAACAGATGAAATAATTGAAGCAATATAGATGTTCAAGTATGGGCAGAATGGTAAATGTTACACAGTGTGATAGTGGCCACTTAAACCAGCCCTTGTCTACAAAAATTTGGAAAAACTCAAAATATTGTTGATTAAAATTATAATTAAAACTAAAATTAAAAGTTAAAGTTAAAATTAAATGTCAAAATTAAAATTAAATTAGAATTAAATCTAACGGGGAAAAAACGTGTTAGTTTGGAAATAAAAACACATTTAATTACGTCACTAAATATTATAAATGTTTGCCAAACATATTCGTATTATAATATGTTCTTTAGAAAAGTTATATTAATAATCTGGATGGTCGGTTTATCGTCCATTCGATCAAGATGCCCAAACGACTAATTACGCATTATTACGTACACCTCCGTATAGCTGTGTGGCTAGATGACCGGTATTGCTAGCGTAGTTTGGGTGTATCTTTAGCCTAAATTACGAGTGAGTGTGCTACAAAATCAACTGATAGTTAGGGCCCCGAACCTCCGCCAAACCCAGTAGACTTCGGTGTGATGCGATATTCTAACTAGATTCTAAATCGGATTTAAAAACATTTATGTAGACATATAAATTAAACCTGCCATTTCGTGAAAAGTTTAAATCACCGAATTTATTTATGAGCCGTACATATACCTGAAAAAATACCAGTACAAATAAGAGAAGTAAACAAACATTATTTTATTTCAATCTAAGTAAAAAAAATACGAGTGTTAAAAATAAGTTAGTTCTTAAAAAGTGTAGTGTATTCTTTTTTAACATTGAAAGCGCCACCTACTTACCCGGAGTTCGGTTGTCAGATCTGCAATTTTCAAAAATGTTCAGGAGAGCTGAAATACGTCTCAATTTCAAGACTTTAATACACAAACTAAAATATTTTAGTGCTGATTTTCAATAATGAATTACCATTCTAAATGACGCTGATTTTTTTTCCTGCGTGTATTTACTAAAATATTAATTAAAACTTTTGAAAACTTAAACATAGACAAAAATACAGATGGTTCCCTCTGCCATCTGACTACCGATTTGTTTTAAAGGTCTTGTGACCACTTTTCCAATCCGGACATTTTTCAAAAACAATTTTTTTAGCTTTTATGAACGGTAAATGACTTATTTCTTTCATTAAAAAAAAAAATCCCTTTGCTTTATTTCCATTTACTGCTTTTAATGCCGCTATGGCCGTCAGAGCAACCTAAGTATATACAGTCAATTTATCTACCACCCTCAATTTAATTTTTCTGATTCTGACGGTGATAGGGTATGTTAGTTCGTTAGCTTGTTAGTAAACCGGAAGAAACAAATCCGATCGGGAGAACCAGAGCCGTTACCACCCCTGCACCGGCCACAATTTAAACCTATTAAGCCCAAAAAAAACCAATGTTCATAAATTTGCTCTATTCAGTCAGTGTCGTGTATTGTGTTAAGTAAACGGATATCAATAATTAATATATAGTTTACTAATAATTAGATTTAATAGGATATTCGTAAATCGTCGCATTTGATGCAAAAGTTACTAACTCTAAAAATGACTGTTTTTAGTTAAATATGTTAAGTATATTCGTAGCGAAAATTATGTTCTTTAAGATGCCAACTTCACCAATGAAAGTTGGGTAGAAAAAAAAATGCGTCAATCCGAATTATTGTATTTTTATTTTGTGACTTAATATTATTTGGTCTCGTGGCTAGTGTTGCGGACTCGCGGATCAGAGGTCGGAGGTTCGAACTCCACTCTACTCCAACTTTGTATATATTTTTTAATAGTAGCTACGTACATTTCGTTGAAAATGGTTACCATAATTGAAATATTTGGGTATATTATAAGAACGTTATTTCTTTTTATTTTAAATACTACAAAAAACATGTAAAAAAATATTTCGTTTAATTAAAATATTTTTTTACCTACAAACATTACAATAGTTATTTCTAACATTTTCTTCCTTTTACTAACTCTCATTGCTTGCATTTTCTAGATTCTAGATCATAAAAGTTCAAAATTTACGTAACCAAATTTGAGCCACATTGCCCCATTTAAAACCTTCGAGATATTTTTTAATGTATCAGATGGAAAATGATAACTGTGGAATTTATTAAAAGACATAATTAATTTTCTTGTGTACCTACATAAAAGCTACCAAAGACAAAAATCTGAATTTTACTTTGTCTTTAAACGATAAAATTTGAATTTATTTATTAGTGTGTACACAACACAAATGCCTTTGTTCTTAAACAAAATTACGAAATAATATAATAACAATATATCTATACGTATTATACAGTTGTTTTATAGATTGTTCTTTACAATAATTTTGGGATTTTAATACTTAACATACTTAGGTAATTAAAAAAAAAACATATTTTTAAAATATTAATAAAAATAAAGATAACGCGGTATATTCGAAAAAGCCAAAATCATAAATCATTGATTTGTTGATATTATTGCAATGTATATTGAATGCCCTAGGTATAATATTGTCTCCTGATAAGAGCTTAGGGGTTCTCAACCGTCTTAAAAAACAAAATATAAAAATAAGCAAAATAATAAACCTTAAAATATATTTATATATATAAAAATAAATATTTAAAAAATTCAAAAACTATAAAAAAAGCAATTATCTAGTCATACGCTCATAAATACATTTGACGTGTGTTTATTTATACATTTCTTTTTCTTTTTTTACAAGTGAACGTAATTTTTTTTAATGAATTGCTCAAAATAATGTTTTTTGAGTTAGTGACTTTTACCTGAACAGCGAAAAAATTATGTATATACTAGTTAAAGATTAAATTAATAAATATTATAAATCTTGGGGGCAAATTTTCCTAACAACAATATTTCGATTTAACCACAAAGTATATAATATGTGAAAATTGTAAAAATTATTCTTTTATTTTTTGGATGGTAAAAATTATTTTTTACTAGTGAAACGATAATTATTATACTAATTATAATATTGTTAAAATACGTATGTTCTCAAGAGATGGAAGAAAAGAAAATGATTTTGAGAGGACAGTGAATACGGGCAGCAAAACGAACTGCGTATTTAACACAGTAATTGCTCATAAAAATATGTTAATGGAAGCTAGACTGGCAGCGCACATCGGAGATTTAGTCCCAACACTCATGTATGGAAGTGAACATAGAACTGACAGAAGAAGGATGAAAGTAGAGTGAATGCTATCGAAATGCACTCTCTTAGACGAATGTGGGAAGGAACCGACGTGACCGAGTGACCGAAGAAGACGTGACATGACCAGACAAACCATCTAAGGTATGGTCATGTCAAAAGAAGACACAACCGAAAAGCATGTATGACAAGATGTATACATGTCTAAGAAGCTAGGAATGTATATCAGGATAGACGTGTGTTCCGGTGCATCCTCTCTGCCTACTCCTACGGGGAAATGGCGTAATGTTAGTAGTAGTAGTAGAAAAGTATGAACATGCGAAAAATTCATTATGATGTCGCCTTGAAAATAAAATCGCTGTTTTTTTTGCTATTTTTACATTGCATTTTTATGCGCACGCAGACTGAGTGGAAAATTGGGATGCGTTTTAAAAATTGAAATTGGCCTAAATAATTTCAACTAATTTGTGTGTTGCACTGTATAATGATAATACTACTAAATTTTATTCCAGTGAAATAGCTAAATAGTGTAAAGCCAATTCTACAATATAAAACAAAAACATATAATAATGAAAAGATAATTTACACGCAGATAAAAAATTCCATTTTTTAAAACTAATTTACAAAACAAAAATGAGTAAAAATAGACAATTTTTTCGAAAACCGAAAGAAAAAAAATAAAAATATTAATTGTAGGAATTTTTGCGTAAACATATTAAAGAGGTGTTTTTACACTTTAATATTTCATAGTCCCTGGATTGGCACCTGAACCGTAAGACTGATCATTTTACCTTCATGTAACAAAAAATGAACAAGATATGATGCGATTGGTGTGCCCTGTAAATGCACAAATCTACTCATTCCCAATCATTTATTTAGTTTGTTTGAGGTGCCTATCAAATTTCCTTCTTGGTTAAGGAGTTTTTGGTAAATTAATGGCCCAGGCATAGAATTAAGAATAGTCCAGAAGAAGCGTAGAATCATATTTGAATACACCGAACTGTGTCCAATACTTCCCCCACTTAGACACAATTTTGCCGCGCGTGTACTTGAAGTCTGCGCATAATATTGCCAGATCGCGAAGAATATAACCATAACACAAATGTAAGGTAAAAAAAAAACAATTTGTTGATTTCTCCAAAATTCTATTGTGCACTCGGAAACATTGATTGACACAACAGAGTAGATAAGTTAAAAGTCATTTAATAAGAGTAATTGAATTAATGAATTTTGAACTTAAAATATAGAACCAATTTTCTTTTACATAAAACGGATATTTTTATATCATGTTAAATAATATTTTATGTTTTAAAGATAATGTCGGTCAAATGTCCACCACGGCGTTGTTTTATCCGAGGTTCAATTTTCATTATTTTTCTAATTATATGAGCAAAGTAGGGTAAAAAAAATTACTACCCTGGCAACACTAACGAAATTTCCATTTTGTTTCTTCGACAATCTGACAGATGGAAAAATAAAACAACTTTTAAGTAATGCATTTGTGACAAACACATTCATTTGAAAATTACACATGAAATGTGATTGCATCCTGTTTCTTTAAGATCCTAGCAGTATTTTTACCTTTTAAAAGGACACAACACGGCATGGTTAAATTCGAATAAGGAGTTGCGTACTGAGCGATGTCTAAAAAGATACTAATGGGTCAAAACGTAAACCTACTCATTAATGAGTAGTTGAGTCGTCTTCTGTTTGATGTGCGTAAGCGGTTTCTGGACTATTCTAAATTCTATGGGCCCATGTTTCCTTTTATATATTTTTTTATAATCTCTATCTTTGCTATCTTTGGAAACCAGATTAGTTGCATTGTCATTTTTCACATTAGTTAAATGAAGTTTAAACTTGCTATTAAATAAATAGTTTAGGATTCATTTTATTTGTAAAAAGAGAAAAAGAAATTTAAAAATTAATACACGTTAAATATATTTATACACGTATGACTAGATATTTGTTTTTTATAGTTTTAAAATTATTATTTTTGTAAATATTTATATTTTATTTTTTTATAGGTTTATTATTTTATTTTTTACTATACCATATTTTTGAAACGGTTGAGAACCCCTGAGTTCTACTGAGTTCTGAGCACGAAACAGTTTGTATTATACCTAAGGCATTCAATACACATTGCAACAATACCGACAAATCCATATTTTTTATTTTTGCTATTTCAAATATACCGCGTTATCTTTATTTTTATGAATATTTTTTTACCTAAGTGTGTTAAGAATAAAAATCGCTCAGTTGTAATAAAGCAGAATGTATAAAAAACTGTGTAATATGTATAGATATATTGTCATTAAATTATTTCATTATTTTGTTATAGAATACTGTTATGTTAAATGTATTTATGTTTATAAGAAGCATTTGTGCCGTGCACACTAATAAAATAAAAAAAATATTATTGATTGAAACACTTTATATACACATACAATTAACATACATATGCATAAGGGCGGGCATATTTCCTTAAAGCAATTTATTTCTACCAACCCGAACCGTTCAATTTCAGAGAATAAGTGGTATATGATCATATTGTTGGTATAATGTAATATTTTCATCATGGAAAAAAATAATGCAGGACAAATTAACCGTTAATGATACTTGTGGGGAGAATAATAATTCTGTTGAACAACCTACCGAGAGAGGTGGATCATTTCCATGCTGGGATTGCCAGTTTTAGATTCTCCCTCTCTAGCTATGTTTCATGATGTGTATTGGTGACTTATTCGTCTTTGTTTACTATTGTTTTTATGGACCTCAATAACCTTTTGTGCTTTTTTAAAACTTGTTTTAGTAATTACATAATTACATTATTTATGTCAATTGTAATTGGCAGTAGTACTGTATTATACATTTAAACAAATAAATAGTCCAATAGGGATCTGATACTAAATGAAGGGGTTCTAGCATCGAGGCAATAATGTTTATTATGTTGGAAAGAAGATCTATATTTTTTTACCAGAATTATGGAAAAACGGGATTGTTGTCAAGTTGAAGAAAGTATTGACATCGCTCTTTTGCGATATTGGTTGCAGGAAATCAGAAAGGTAGATGCGTGCCACGGATTGGAGATTTTTACTGGATGTAGAAAGTAAAATATAAAAGAAATGAAAATAAAAAAACATTCATAATGTTTCGCCTATAAGAGAAGTGTTCAGAAAATAACAGAAAGGTTTTTAAAAAAAATATTCGTCTACATTAATGTTGTTGTCTTCAAAATAGTCAATGTCAGATATTATGCACTGGTGCCAGTGCTTCTTCCAATCCTCAAAACACTTCTTAAACTTGATCTTTGGGATAGCCTGTAGCTCTTTCAGCGATGCGCTTTTAATGTCATCTATGCTTGTGAAACGACGGCTCTTAAGATTTTTTTTATTTTTGGAATTACAAAAAAGTCACCCGAAGCCATGTCTGGCAAATAAAGAGGCTGAGGTATCGTTACCGTATTATTTTTGGGCACAAATTCACGAACCAGCAATGACGCGTGAGCAGGTGCATTATCATGATGCAAAAGCCATGAATTGTTTTGCCACAAATGCAGACGTTTTTTTCGGATTGCTTCACGCAAACGGCGTTAAACTTGTAGGTATTACTTCTTATTGACCGTTTGATCTCGTGGCAAGAATTCATGATGCGCTATGCTATTAAAATCGATGAACACAGTGAGAAGAAGAACTTTTTCGGTCTTGGCGATCCAAAATGCCTCCACTGGGACGATTGAGCCTTAGTTTCGACCTCATATCCGTAAACCCACCTTTTGTTACCTGTAAACATAACACATTTCAGTAATTCTGCATCGTCGTTGACTTCATTTACACTGGAGCAACTTCCGTTCACCGCTGTTTTTGTTCCAATAAACAATTTTGGAACACATTTTGCTGCCACGCTTTTCATACCCGTAACATTAAAAAAAAAATCATAGCATCAGCGACTTCTCTAATTGTGATTCGGCAATAATTATTTTTTTTAATTTTTTTATTTTATTAAAGGATTAACCCGCTAAGCTTCTATTTAGAGGCTTGCAAACAGGTGGGAAAGAGGGGATATGGAAGGATGCTATGTAAAACACACCACAACACCCAAACTAATTAAGAAAAAAAAATCTTCAATTTTTCTCTTGCATCTGGCGAGAATCAAACCCGTGACGCCAGTTTGACAGTTAGCCACTCAACTAACTGCGCCATAAGGCCTGTTAAAATTCATTACCATTTTATTAACATTTTCCACGTTTTCATCGGTTGTTGATGTGCTGGGGCGTCCGGGCCGTTCGTCATCTTCAACGTCTTCACGGCCATCTTTGAAACACTCTTGTTTTACTCATAACATACTCACCATCTGAAAAGTAAAAAAATAAAAGAGTGAAAAATATAATTTCGTCGTGATCGCAGAAAAACGACGGATGTGCGAAAAATGCGACATTGACTATGAAATGGCTTTATATTTCAGGTTTTAAAAAAAAAATAATAAATATAAAACTAGTCCAAGTATCAAATTATATACTATCTTGCTAATAAATAATGACCGCTCTACTGCTTTTGTGTAAGCCTGAAGAAAAACACATGCGTCGTTGTTCTACAATCATAACGATTTACGAAATGCAGGGCATTACTTATTGGATTTCCTTATACCAGGTTTACATTAAGAAATAACTATCCCCGACTTAACTATTTTTTACTGATGTAAAAAAACTTACTTGTAAAAATATTTATAACCTGAATTAACAATTCAAAGGTCATTTCATGCTTAATTTTTTTAAACAGTCAACCCTGATATGTGCGCGTGCGCAGTAAATTTTATAACAATAACAAACGTCAAAGTCAAATCGACTACTGTCAGTGTAATGGAGAACATGGAGAAAACTGTAAAAAAAAGAAATCAAAATTGGGAAGAAGGGAAGAAGGTAAAAACGAATTATTTAGTTTATTTGTGTTTCTTTTTTTATCACAATTGATTAAAATTCATACAAACCTATAACATTTCAGATATTATAAAAACAAATTATGAAAAATCACTTGAATCGCATTGAAAAAGTCGCAGAATTTAGAAATTGTTTAAAATTGAAAAAAAAATCTAATAAACTGTCCATTTTGATTACCGAAAAATATGACTTTAGACAGAACCCGTGCTTATTCCAGCGTTATACCACATAATGTGCAGGTATAAGTTTCTAAAATGTATAATGGTCGCTATCCCAGATTTAAACCGAGTTTAACTCTATGCGAGGTTTATAAGTAATACTTTTTGCTGTACCATCATTATTCTACCACTATTCTCAAGCTTAACTTTATACCCGATTTATAAGTAAGGCCCGCAGTGTATTATTGTTGTATTCGCTCTGCGTCCGGGCGGATGAAGTTGTGGCTCAATTTCAATAGTCTGCATTTAAAATAGAATTTTCTGACTTGTTGTGGTGAAAAAAAACTTGCACAGTTTACTGTTATAAAACAAATAGTAAATTAACGTTTCATTACCACAAAAATACCTTAAGTTTGAACGTAGGCGGCCTCCGTGATGTAGTAGTTACGACACTTAACTTAAGCACGGAAGGTTCCGAGCTCGATTTCCGGTGAAAACACAAAAATTAAATTGCATTCTTCACAAGCCTGGGCGGTCTGTGTTTCGACCACTGTAATCGGGCTTCCTGTGCAAAAAAAGTTTAATAAAAATCGTCACTGGACTGGTTCTTGAAGCGTAAGACTGATCATCTTGCCTTCATGTAACGAAAAAATGATCAAGATACGCTGCGATTGATGTACTAATGCAGTATCCTATGCACCATTAGGTGCGGAAAGGGAATGACGGTGATGAAACGTAGGTAGGTTCACTTGGGTGGTTTATTAAATAAATAAATACAGCAAATCACCTCGCGTTTTCTACGAAGCTACCGTAAACTACTACCTTAATGTGATCCTGTATCAACCAACACCCACCCATGCCCACCCACTCCCACCCACTCACGCCCACCCACTCCAACCCACCCACACCCCTCACCTGAAACCCGTGACAGTTCTCGGGATAACCTTACACGGTGAAAACACGTGTAAACTCTATGGGCCAGTATTTATTTCCATTATAAACGTCACTTGGACGTGTCTTAAGGTGCACTACAAAAAATAATAAACACATTTAGTTTTATATTAAAAGAATTATTTTTTAATAAAATAAATAAGGGTTCTCACGATTTATTAAAAAAAAAATTGTGTCATTTATAACTCAACTGAAATATTATAAGCTTAAAGCATTAAATTTGTCATGGAACACTTAAACTATTTTTAATAGATATATATTTAATAGATATTAATAGATATATCGTTTGTTATTAGATATGGGGATTTTACATGACATTCTTAATGGACGTCTTGATAGAACAGGATGTTCTGGTTTCTGAGTTGGCCCTTAACGTACCTGGCTACCGCACCCGTCACACGAATCTATCTCTTTTCCATGTACCCACAGTTCGCACCAACTATGCACAGAACTCTCCACTGATTCGCTTGACGCGTAATTATAATTTATTTTTCAATAACATATACATATTTAACTGCAGTAAACTCACTTTTAAAACCAAAATTAAAAAACTATTATTTGAAAAAAATTATGTTTCGTTATTAAAAAAATATATATATATTTTTTCATTATGAATTTAATTTGTATCTATTCACTCATATCAAATACACACTTACCCTGTCCCTAAACCTACCCTCACACCCATATACAATCACACACATATTCACATACCTACCAAAACCACACTCCACTTTTTTACACACGCATCCTCACACAAAAAAAAAACTCGCTCACATGCACTTCTATGAATTATATTTAACTGAACTGGATTTGTATAATTGTATTTATGTGGAAAACTGATATGGCTTTATTTTATGTTTTTTTTTATAATGTTGTGTACATTTTTTTGTATTGCTGATGTTTTTCTTAATAAACAAAATTAAAATTAAAAATACGCTGGTTATTAAGATTCACATATATCAACAGAGATGGAGAGAAGGGAATGTAAAAAACCTAGGTATTTACAGGGGTCATGACCTGTCATTAGCCAGTTTAACTCTGTAAAATGAATACTTCACATAAATCAGCCAATGACAAGTCATAAGCCATGTAAAAGTCTGGATTACCACAATCCCTTCTCATAATTAAAACAATGAAAAATCTTTACTAACTATAATATACCATTGTTATAAATACATAATAATAAAACAAAGGTATACAAAAAGTCGGACATATTGCCGCTAGCAGTTTCTTACAGTCAAACTAATAAAATATAATTTCTTCATAACAGATGGAAGACTTGAGGAAATGTGGATGTTTAAACATAAGCAAAATGATAAATGTAACACGTTGTGTAAATTGGCAAATTCATTTTGAAATATTATAATAATTTACAAATTAATAGAAAAACAGACAAATAAAATATAAACATGCTAGTATTCACGTATTGATATATATATAAATATTTGTTGTTTATTTGTTTTTTTACAATTAATGCATTACTTTTTTTACATTAATGATAATGTTCCCCTCACTAGAGTGTCCCGTGCCGAGGGAGACATTTCATGAATTTTAAAACACGCCTTATAAAACATAATTAAATATTAATATTATATTATTCTTAGTACGGACTTACCTACATAGATAGATGCAACAAAATAAATAATATTGGAAATATAATTAGCAAATTGTCCTCTACTATTTGAGATTTTGAATAAATATTTTTTTAAATATACAAATTGAATGAATATTATTAATATAAAAAAAATAGTCGGCCTCATTGTGTAGTGGTCTGCGCATTTGCCCACCATGCAAGAGGTCTCGGGTTCGATTCCCAACATGGTTGACAGGAAATATTTATTTTGAAAAGCGTTTTTACGCTAGAATATTGTACCTTAGGCGTAAGAATGATCATCTTACCTCCTTATAACAAAAATTATCAAGATACGCTGCGATTGGCTTACCAATGCAGTGCCCTACGCACCGTAAGGCGTGGAAAGGGAATGATGACAATTATAGTTATTATTATTAATAATTAATACATTTAAACATAGAATTTAGAATAGTCCAGAAGGAGCGTAGAATCATATTTGAATACATCGGACTGTGTCCAAAAACTCCCCCACTATGCCCTACTTTCGCCGCGCGCATTCGCGATGTCACCGCGTAATGTTGCACGATGGTAAAAAATATAGTCTTAACACAAATATAAGGTAAAAAAAAAAAAACATTCTGTTAATTTCTCTAAAATTTTATTGTGCACGCAGAAATATTGATTGACACAACAGAGTACATGGGTTAAGGATCATGTAATAAGAATAATTGAATTAATGAACTTTGAACTTAAAATATAAAACAAATTTTCTTTTACATAAAACGGATATTTTTATATCATGTTAAATAATATTTAATGATTTAAAGATAATGTCGGTCAAACGTCTACCATAGAGTTGTTTAATCCGAGGTCCAATATTCATTAGATCTCTCATTAGATGAGCAAAGTAGGGTTAACAAATTTACAACCCTGGCAACACTAACAAAATGTCAATTTTAATTTCTTCGACAATCTGACAGATGGAATAGTAATTTAATTTTTAAGTAACATATTTGCTACTTGAACAGTCATTTGATAATTACACATGAAATGTGATCCCATCCTGTTTCTTTAAGATCCTAGCAGTATTTCTACACTTTAAAAGGACACAACATGGCATAGTTAAATTTAAATCGGGAGTTGCGTACTGAGCGATGTCTACAAAGAAACTAATGGGTCAAAACGTAAAACTACTTATTTATGAGTAGTTTAGTCGCCTTCTGTTTGATGCTCGAATGCGGTTTCTGGACTATCTTGATTCTATGCATTTAAAACACTTATTAATTTTTATTGTTGTTAATTAAAAACGTAATTTTTCTCCAAAAATAGTAGGCAGGTAGGTACTTGTCACTTCCTGATGTCCTAATCTACACTGGGTTTAGCGATTGGCGGCATTTCGCTCCACGGCCACCGCCCGCCCGTTCTACTGACCCACATAGAAATCTCAGCCTCGTGCAGGACAAAAAACATTCCAGACGAACAAAACCGCAAAAAGACTTAACCAGTCACAACGGAATCAAAATCAATCGTGCAAAAGAAGCGATATTTTTACACGCTTTCAAATTTTGTTCGCCAATAATTGCTTAGACTGGCGAATGCGTCAAACAATTCTCTTTGTTTCATAAGAACGTGTCGGACTATCTAATAGTAAAAAAGTTCCGCGGCACCTAACAAACAATTAAAACGACTTAATGCAATTGCATTCTTATTTAAGCGCTGAAAAAATGTATTTTTTCTGAAGTGTCTTCACATTGTTAATATTTTTTTCAGATATTTCAACAGCTGACTCGAATTTTATGATTTCTCTTTCACTATAAGTGTGTGATAGCTGATAGTTAATCGAAAGTATTGACCACTAATTTAATTGGTGGCGTTTATTCAAAAGTACCAAATTAAAAAGTAAAAATAATGTATTTTATAATGCTAATAATGTGACGTTTCGACTAATGAATAAAAGCAGTTACATATTTAAAAAAAAAACAAATACGAGATTGTCAATTATTTACAAATAAAAAGAAACTTCAATTTGCTCCGTCGCGTCGTAAAATTGCGACACGTCGCTTAGTAACTTTTTTCTTTCCAGCGACGATATTTTAAAAAATTATTTAAATCATCTGTGAGTAAGGTGTAAGGTCACATCGTCTTACTAACTTGCAAAACTCCAATCTCCAAAAAAAAAATTTACAAGTGGGTGCAAAAACAGTATAATTTCAACAAACTGTACTTTTTTTTTAATTTGGTGATCCTGTAAAAAAATATATTTTTGGAGATTAGAGTTTTGTAATTTAGTCAGACGGCATGGGGAACAGTGTTACAAAGAAATAAATCAACACTTTTCTCACAGTGAATAAATAGTTCCGTGACTAAAAATGAACTAAATAAAACAGATTTAAATTTATTGCGACAGAGAGGGAAAATATTTTTGAAAAGGGAATATGAGAGTCTAGGTATTTACAGAGCTTACGACCTGTTATTGGCTGGTTTAAGTGGCCACTTTACACACTGTGTAACATTCACCATTCTGCCTATGTTTGAACATCCACATTTCCTCAACTCTTCCATCTGTCGACTTTTGTGAAGTAAAAGAGCTGAACCTTTATCATGTGGGTGAGATTCATCCGGCTGAACCAATTCACCGACTCACACAGGCAACGCCTGAAAACAAATTTTTATGCTTCTTCTTTTACCAGATAGTTAATTCAACAATGTTTTGAGTATGTCCAAATGCTTGCAGACTGGCTGAATTTTCTCCCTAGGGAGTTGTTCATATTTAAATTTAATGCAACAGAGAGCGAAAACATTTTTGAGAAGGGAATATGGGAGTCAAGGCATTTACAGGGTGCATGACCTGTTATTGGCTGGTTTAAGTGGCCATTTTACGTACTGTGAAACATTTATAATAAGTTATTACATCATTACAATGGAATTCCATCAAGAATTGTCAATAAATAATTTAAATAAAATACTAACATATATGTTTACTAAAAGTAAAAACATGATTATTTGTTGTCAGCATCCCTACTGACAATTTTAACCGCACGCGCCTGCCCTGTGCCCCAATCTGGAGGGCCCCAGAGGGTTATAAAATGATTTTCTTTCAATTTCAAAAAGATAGATTAGTATAACCGGCAATCTTGTTTGATTTATAAAACAGTTTACAAACTGTGGGTAAATAGAAAATACGTTTACTCACCAATGCTTACCTATTTCTGAATAGCAACAAAGATTTGTTTAAATCCCTTCCTGACACTAACAAAAAAAGTGTTTTGCGTTAAGTGCAAAAACCATGAATACTGTTATCAAATTAGCACAGTAAGATGGCGGAGATTTGATTCTCATTGGCTGTAAAATAAATATTATTACAGTCATATTGTACCTGTGTTACACTATTTCTCATCTGACCCTAGATAGTTTAATTTCATTGAATTATCCATACTGTGTCATTTGATTGATTCTTAATACATGATCGAGTTTTTTTTATTTATTTTAAATTAAGTATACCGATTGAATACATAAATTACACATACTTAAATGATTATTTAAACATCCAAACATTAGAAAACAGACGAAAATTAAATGACTTGTTTTTTTATTTGAAATAATAATATCAATGTTTGATTGTTGTGAACTTATCGATTTGATTAATGTGCGAGTGCCTGGTCGAGTTACCCGATGTAATACTCTGTTCTACTGCGGTCCATCATCGACCAATTACAGCGCGAATTCTCCAGTAATGCGGATGCATGTACTCGCGAACCAATATGCTAACAACATCGATGTCTATAGCGTGAGTCTTGTAAATTTTAAATATCAATGTATATGTTCCTTATCAAATAGAACTTAATATTCTGTTCATATTGTATTTTATAACATTATGTACGTAGCTGCTTTAAACCTTTAACTGTATTTCTTTAGCTTTTTTTTTAAAAAACCAACCTTACTTCTAAACACAGTTCTATATTTTATCACTTTATATTGTATTTTTTTAAATTCATGTTGTTTATATACTCATCTTGGGCTATGTATAGCGAGTGAGCTCGCCAATAAAAGACAGTAAAAATTTTATTGTCTTTGAATTTCCTAGAGTTTAACCCATCGAAAAAAAAAGAAGATTGCAAATCAAATCAACAGACAATAGAAATTTGATGTGTATTATTTTTATAGATTGTTTATAACAGAAAAATACATAGAGAAATATGCATTTTTATTTTTTGTAATAAAAACAGTCTAGTAAATTCGAATAAATAAAAATACGCTTTCTATTAACAATATTAATTAAAATGCAAAAATAACAATGAATACTTGAAAAATAAATATTATTGAGTGTTACAAACATAATTTAAAAAACGGATAGCGATTAAAAGTAAAAACTATATTTAGTTTAATTCTTATAGCGATAAACACATAAACATTATAAAACAGGAGTTATACAAATACAAAAATTATATTGTAACTAGGCGGCTACCTACACGGTTAAATTTCGAAACACCACGCAATTTCTTATCTCGGCTACGCTATGTAAAATGAAAAAAAATATTTAAATTAATAATTTCATCACGTCATGAAGTCGCCCCTGGGTAGCGCCTGCTAACGTCAATCAACAAAAACATCCTCGTTTTAATTACAATATTTCGGCTACGCCATGAATCTCTTTTTTTAAATAATTTCTCACGTCACAAAATCGCCCCTGGATAGCGCCTGCTAACGTCAATCAACAAAAACATCCTCGTTTTAATTACAATATTTCGGCTACGCCATGAATCTATTTTTTTAAATAATTTCTCACGTCACAAAGTCGCCCCTGGGTAGCGCCTGCTAACGTCAATCAACAAAAACATCCTCGTTTTAATTACAATATTTCGGCTACGCCATGAATCTATTTTTTTAAATAATTTCTCACGTCACAGAGTCGCCCCTGGGTAGCGCCTGCTAACGTCAATCAACAAAAGCATCCTCGTTTTTATAACAGTATTTCGGCTACGCCATGAATTTCTTATAAAAAATGTCAAAACGTCACAAAGCCACTCTCTGTACGCAACATTTCTTTTTAAATACACCTACCTAACCGATAAAATACGATTAGTAATTAAACCAAGGTGTGCTTTAAAGTTCCGTATGGCCAAATAACATTATTTATTATTAGAATATTATTGACATGTAGTTCAAGCATGGCTGCATTCACGTTGCTTTACTTCTGAGAGCTCAACTGCTATGTTTTTCTATGGTTATGTTTACTGTCATCTGTCATGTATTGGCGAGCTCACATGCTATACTTACGCCCTCATCTTCTTTTTTTATACCAACTTTACTTCTAAACACTGTTCTATCTTTTGTTGCTCTATATATTTTTTTTATTTATTCGGGATATCAACAGTAATACATGTAACAAAAATGTAACAAATAAAATATACAGAGAATAAAACCAATGACAGATATCCACAGAAATACATTAAATACACGTACAATACATACTAGTGTGTTTGTGTGAGTGTTAATGTGCGGTAAGACGATGTACGATAGGTGCACAAATGTCGAGATCCGTGAACTGTGTAAGGCTGAGATATGCATTATCGACAGAATCAAGAAAGGGGTGTTGCGTTGGTTTGGACATGTAGAGCGAATGGACAACGAAATAACGGCTAAAAGGATCTACTATGCGAATGTTGATGGATGCAGAAAACGAGGAAGGCCGAGAAAGACATGGCACGGTCAAATCCATCAAATACTTGAAGATGGACATGTCAAAAGTAGGAATAATCGGCGTGCGTGCGTGAGAAGATGTATGAATGTAGAGGAAGCGAGGTCTGTATGCCAAGATAGAGTAATATGGCGTTCTTTCCTCTCTGCCTACTCCTACGGGGAAACGGCGCGATGGTTTGTTTGTTTGTTTGTTGTTGTAAATTGAAAAATTGTTTTCTGGCGTAATCGGTTGAAAAAGATCAGCCAGATAAATCTCACCCACAACATTTCAGTTCTTTTACTTCACAAAAGTCAACAGATTTATTTCATATTTATTATATAAACATATTTATCAAGGTTCACAAACAATAAACAATACATGGGACATTGGTCCATCCCAATTTTTCATGATTAGATTTATTTTATTGTTTTATTGTGGATAACTTATATAGCGCCATTTTCGTAATAAAATACCTCAAGGGCGCTTTACATGGTGATTCTATTGTTAAGTTAATTTAATTGAAGCTTTTAAATTTGTAATTTAATTAAAATAATTTATTTTGTTGTCACGTGCTACGGATTTATTCAAATGATTTAGAGATCAAGGGGGTTTTAAGTTTTTTCCGAAACATCACTTCACTTTCACAGCCTCGCACCTCTGCTGGGAGAGCATTCCATGCCATAGGGCCTGCGACCGCAAATGCGCGCTCACCAAATTTAGTGCGCTGTTTGCGTAGAGGTATGATAACTTTTCCTCTCGCCGTAGACGTAGCTGATCTAAGCGTGAGACGCCTGTCAGCTAGTTCATATTGTTCATCAATTGTATGTGAACACAACATGCACAAATAAGTTTAAAAAAAAGTTTATGTATTTGTATATTTGTCTTTATATTGACTAGCTTTATAAAATTCTATTGATATTTTAAATGTAACAATAAATTATACTAACAGGTTATTACAAAGTATTTTACCTAACTAACATATGGGAAAATTTGATTTTATAAATTGCGTTACAGTTCTCCTATAATTATTTAATGTATCGTTGAAGATATCACTATCGGCGTTACTTTCTACATACTTATATAATCTTAACATACGTGATAATGCATTAAATAGCGCCATATGATTGTTGAAGGTCGGAAGATAAAATGTAATGTACGATCTCAATCGCCAACTGGGAACATTCAGGAAGATGGAAGAGTTCAGGAAATGTCGATGTTTAAACATTAACAGAAGGGTAGGGAGTAACACAGTGTGTAAAGTGGCAACTTTCACCAGCCATTGAAAGGTCGTAAGCCCTGTAAATGCCTAGACTTTCATATTCTCTTTTTTAAAATGCTTTACAGTTCTGTTGTAAAAAATTTAGATCTCCGTAACTCATTAGGAAGGAAATTTAACCTCTCTACAATCATTTGGACATCCCCAAAACATTTTTAATTTGCATATTTTTAAGGTGGATAGTTCTTTCTTCATTCTTATCCACCCGGGCGCTATGCGTGTTTTCAAGTGAGTTTTCGTCAAAGCCACCCCTTCTGTATTCCGCCCTGACACCCCGGCCTCCCACAAAGTCAGGCTGGGCGTTAATATTATATGGCCAAACGCGGTTTTCATTAACTTTATACTCTGTTTTAACTACCTTCGATACGGAGCACCGGATAATAGCTGACTTAATGGAAAAATCTATAGGTTCATTTGGGCGGCGTAGATACCCGCGTATTACTAGAAGTATTTGCGAAGATATTTGGTAATTATCACTGTCTAATTGAAGTGATTCTCACAAAAATGGCGCTATTTAAATCATCCAACTAAATAATAATTGGAAGGAATATATTCAAAAGAAAAGATGGGTTTTTAAGAAAAACGTACTTTTTCAATTGAAATATTTCGAGTTTGTAAAAATGTTTATTGACAAAAAAATGGATAGCACCCTTACGGGAGTTATTAAAGTTAAATAATAATAATACAGATGGAAAATATTTTAGAAAAGGAAATATTAAAATCTAGGTATTTAAAGAGCTTACGACCTGTCATTGGTTAGTTGAAGTGGCCACTTTACGCACTGTGTAACACATTCACAATTTTGCTTACGTTTAAGCATTCACATTTCTTTATTATTAGCAGGATCCATATTTAAGAACTGATGAAAATAAATGTTTATTCAGTATTAAAACTAATTAGTAAAAATCTTGAAATAACACAAACATTTTATTACAAGCATGTTTTAATTGTAAATTTCATTTCTACAGTGCGTTTTTAGCAGAATTTATACGACTTTTGACGGTCGATATATTTTTTAAACATTTAGAACAATAATATATAATAAAAATAATTTAACCTCACTGTAATGAGCGTTAATATTTCTCTAAAAAAGAACCGTAGAAATTCAAAATTTATACCTAACCAAACATAAAAAAATGTTTGAACTAAAATATTTTAACTAATTTATTTTTTAAAACGATTATTGAAGGCAAAGATTTTAAGTTTTTACAAAAAAAAAAATTCCACACAAATGAACGTCATTTTATGTTCGCATTTGAAAAAAAAAAAGATTTTATTTACCACAAAGTCTACAACTAATTATCTTTAATAAAATGAACAAATTTGACTGCAATACTAAGTCTTTATATAAGAATCAATGTACCAAAGTTGGACCTAAATATTAAGAGGCGTAATTAGTCGGTCAAAAAATTATTATATTTTAGTAACTTGAATCTTTTAAGAAAAATTTTAACAATATATATTTACTTAATTATGTTTTTTTTTTATCAGAATATAGATTTAACGTGTTATTAAATTAATGAATAATAAAATTAAGTTGGAATTAAGTATTTAATATAAAAAAGCATAATTCCTATCGATATTTCAAGTTATTACAAAAGACAAACGTTTTGAAAGGGTTGATTTCAGTAATTTACTGCGGCGATAAAATGGTCCCCGATTATAGTAGTGATGGGGGGTATAATATGGATCACTATGCCAATATGACCCTCGTTACAAGCAGAATGTTTCATGGCAGTAGAATTGTGGTGAAGAAATCTGTAATTATTACTCATCATGATCCCCTTACCCAATGGTGTATAGGACAATGCATTGGAACTTGATCGCAACGTATCAGCGAATTTACGGGTTGATATTTAATAGAATAATGTCGATAACATGATTTCACCTGAAGTTCATCTGAACTGGTTGCCGTGATATTAATCGGAGTTCACTGCGATTGAAGATAAAAAAGAGAATTTAAAAAATATATATCAAATCCAATATGAACACGATCACGTTACTAGAGAAAAGGTCCCAAAATTCAGTTTTATGTAACGCACTGAAAACATTTTACGACATGGAAAAAAATTTAGGAAGAAAAAAAACAAAATTTAAACGGATGGTTTAGAAATATATGTTAAACGGTTAAATTCTTCTTCTTTTTCACATCCGCTCCTAAGTGGAGCATGTGGACATCACCAGCTGTCTCCAGGAGTCCCTATCGCCAGCCAGCATTTTCGCCTCTTCCCACGTCAATCCAGCGCCCCTTAATTCCACCGAATAATGTCTAAAGATAGTCATTGATGGCCTTCCAGGACGGCGTGAGCCCGCAGGTTTAAAGAACTTTGGTTTAGGTTCTCCCGAGGGATGCGCAGCACGTGTCCAAGCCAGGTCCAAACAATTAAATACAAACGTGAAATAGGGCACACATAAACATTTTCTTATGTGTGCCCTATTTCAAGAATCAAAATAATAAATAAATAAAAATAAGCAGTAATAAAAAAAATATGTTGGTATGCAAAATTAATAATCTAATAGAAATATTGAAAAAACGACACTGAAAAAGTAAAAAAAAAACAAATCGTATTTTGATTTATAAAAAAAGAATTTTGTGGAATAGAATCAAAATAAGGCATTTACAATATGTGTGTTTTGTCGTGATTTAAACTTTTGATTTGTAATACTGTCTTTTGTCGAACTAATAATAAAAAAATCCGCCTTCAGTTAGCCCAACATACTCGTGTAAGGAAATTTATTGCGTGACAAGTTTGTCGACAACATTATTTTCAAAAATGGTCTTGTTAATTGGCCTCCACGATCCTCCCTGCCGTCACTGGATTATTTCCTATGAGGTTACATTAAGTCTGTTGTCTATGAAAAGAAACAACAACATTTGAAGCACTGAAAGCCAACATCGACCATTTCGAAAATAACGCCAGATTTGTTGGAAAAATTGGACCGTCAGAACGAGAAACTTAGCCCTACGGGAAATTGGATACAATAAATGTTTTCTTGCGCGCGGTAAAACTTGGATCATTTAATTGTACAGCGAAGTTTCCTGAAAATGTTCGAAAAAAACAATAAAAATGAACTACTTTCCATGACGTCACTGGTTCAAATGAAACAACTTATAATATGAGAGTTATGGAAGACTTTCGGTTTTGTTGCCGTTGACGGACCAATGGGAAAAACTTATGGAAAATGACCGGAAAAGAACCTCTGACGTCATACGTGAAGTAATTTCGGAAATACAAAACTTAATATAAATGAAAAATCGTAGCGCTGATAATAGTTGGGGAAAAAGTAGTTTTGTGTTTCGCGTATTTTTTTAAACTAAGTATATCTCGTTCATAATTGGTCACATCGAACCATACAATACGGCGTTGTAAAGGTGTGAGTGCATACTACAAACGTTATTTGACAGTATTGCGCTTGGTAGGTTCAGTCGTGAACTATTGTGCATCGAGTATGGAGGTCTCAAAGGAAGAAATTTGCCATTACATTTTTACAACCTGAAAGGAAAAAACGCACAAAAGCGAACAAAAAAATTTGCAATGTATACAGGGCCAATATTTTGGTATAATATTTTGATTCGTGCTGCACAACAGTGGTTCGAGCGATTTTGTTCTGACACGTTTTGACAGGTCTGTTGTCGAAAATGTCGATAAAATCATGGAAAATATCGAGATAGACCGTCATGTTAGCAGTCTTAGCATTGTCCAGAAGCTGAATATCGATCATAAAACCATTTTGAATCATTTTCAGAAGGCTGTATTTAAAAAAAAAAGCTCGATATTTGGGTGCCACACGAGCTGACGCAAATAAACCTCGTGGAGCGAATTTTCATCTGCGAATCGCTGCTGAATTGCAACAAAATCTACCCATTTCTGAAGCGGATGGTGATTGGAGATGAAAAGTAGGCCATTTACGACAGAGTCAAGTTACAGAGATCGTGGTTGAATGCCAACGAAGCGGCCCAGACCGTGGTCAAGCTAGGACTGACGGCCAGGACTTTTGACTTAAATCGGATGATTGTAACACTTTTTATAAAGCATTGAAATAAAGCAAAAAATACAAATTCACCTTTTCCCCAACCCATTATAAAAATTCAAAAAACAATATTTTGGTTTAGTTAAATAGTAAAAAATAAAAAAAAGTAAAAAAAATACCCTGAACTTCCTCATTTACTGTGTAACCGCTAGTCACGGAGGATATTAATTAATTACATGCCATTTAAAAAAATTGTGTGTATTTTCATTATTTCGAACACAATAAAAACAAATTCATTCCATTAAATATTTGCTTGCGTTATTTGAATTTCAATTTGTATCGTTCAAAAAAACATCCGTTAAAAACAAAAAGGGCAATAGCATTATAAGGGTGGATATGTCTGGCACAGCACAGGTGTAAATTGTTCAACTCAATCCATTTATAACACATTTAATAATAATTTTAGTAGGGAATTATACCTTTATCTAAAAGGTTCTCCCTCTCTGTTGCCACCAATTTAGATCTACAAACATTTGGATATACTTAAAACATGAGTGGGCCTATTATACACAGAAACTATTGAGAAAATTACAAATTTCAAAACATGTTTTTTATCTGTATTTTTTTGTCAATCGACAATGAAGTGTACCGTATCTTGATAAATAAAGTTTTAATTCTGACATAAAACCAGAGTGAAAATAATATAATGTTCCAGAAATAGCTTCTCACTCCATAAAAGAGCCCTGGTGAAATCGTATTAGTTAGTACTTTGAGTGGGTAATGAAAATTTACTCTTAAAAATAGATTCTCGGCGTGCTGTAGATTCTGGGCGTTGTGACGTCACAGCTTCCCACGGGGAGCAGACGCCTACTGATCATTTCTGACGTAATGAGGTTCAAGGAAAACGGAAAGGTTTTTAGCGGGACGTCCTAACACCCACTTTGAAAAAGCTCGATTGCTTAAATACGTGTATTTTTCTCGGCCTCGTGGTGAAGTGGTCAGCGCGTTTGTCTACCACGCAAGAGGTCTCGAGTTAGATTACCGACAGGGTTAAGATGAAATGTTTATTTAAAAATGTGTTTTTATTCTAGAATATTTCATATTCACTGGACTTGAAGCCTAAGACTGTCCATTTTCATATCGTGTAGCATGAATTATCAACGTACGCTGCAATTGGTATACCAATGCAGTGCCCTATGCACCATTAGGTGCAAAAAGCGAATTTATTTATTAGGTTTTCAAACAATGAAACATAATATTATGTATCTTTTTTGGGTGATACCGTGTATGTTGGATTTGATCCGACGTTTCGGCTACCATTGCAGGAGCCATCTTCAGGGAAAACTGTGTGATGGCTCCTGCAATGGTAGCCGAAACGTCGGATCAAATCCAACATACACGGTATCACCCAAAAAAGATACATAATATTGATAACAGTGACCGTGAAAACCTTCGCACCAATGAAACATAATATTGAAAATACAGAAACATAAAAAAAATCACACCACATATTTTTCATCAATTTTATGTACACACTTATAAAATTGACATTGAAAATTATTTAAATAAAAATTAAATTTTAGCAAAAAAAATATTAATTAATAAAAAACACATACAATATACACATATCAACATGAATAAACTACACATTTAAGTATAAATAGCAATCTTCATTATGAAAATTAAATAATAGTTAAAATTAAAAATTAATTCATTGATATAAAACACATCTAATATACACATGTAAACACCCATAAAATGTGCACTTAACACTTGGTTTGTTTTCACGTGATTTACAAGCTGTCTAAAAAAGTGCATTTTATTGACATCTAGTGACTTCTATTAGTACTTTTTTGCCGCTGGTAAACTACGTGAAAACACGGGACCGGGACACAACGCGCGGTTATTATAATCACGTGTCTACACGGCTCCGGGATACAAAGCACAAAAAAAGGAGTAAAACCGTGTTGTATATGTGCGAACATTGCAATGTGGCTCTCTAAAAGGCCAATTTTGACAAAACTATCATACAAAAATGACTTATAAAATTGTTTCAAATAAATATGAGAAGTTTCAATTTATTTAACTAAGTATTTCATAATTATGACACTTTTAAGAAACACTTCAGAAAGCATGAAATTTCACAAAAATAAGCCGGGCACAAGGTAAATTCTTCGCGTAATTGGCCGGTGCTCAAAGTGTTAAATAAAACTAGTATTGTAAATTATCAAAATTACATAATTGTAAAACTTAATTTAAAAATATCAAAAATAATAAAAACGCATTAATCCTAAACAATCCAGTGTCAAAAATGCTGATATCTGTGTTTTCAATACTGTAATACATTCTGCACATTCTTGACGCTGGAATGAAGGAAGACAAATTATTAGTCTTGAAAGAAACTAGATGAAATGCTTTTGGGTTTTTTAAGGTATGACTATAAGCGAGACTAATTGTTATATTACTCAAACACCTACAACTTTCCAATTTACCAGTAACAATTATTATTTATATAAATTTAATTACCTTTTTTTTAGTTTCAAACGCTTTGAAATGAAACTGATGAATTCACTTTTCGTCACATTTACTTGATTCACATTTCTGCCTCAAAAGTCTTAGGATTTTATTTGTACAGATTCAACAATGCATATATTTATTATAATGTGGATTCCAAACGGTTGATCCGTATTCCATTTTATTCCTTCTAAAGATTTTTACAACGTTATCGATGATTGATGGAATGATGATGATAATGAAAAAATATGATGAAAATGGTAATTTATGATTGATGTGACATCTTGTTTATTATTATGATTCGATTTTAAAATACGTACGTCACGCTATACGCATTTTGCGTCACGGTGTCATGACGTCACATTAGATGTACGTATACTATTTACTACGTCACACCTATGTTTTTCCTTAACCTTCCACATTCGGACTTCTACTAACCTGAAACAAAGAAAAAAGAACTTACAGAAAAAATATTTTAAAGTATTGGTTCTCGGAAGGCATATTTTTACTCGTTTGCTTCGTGAGTTATTATTTTTAATATGTACGAGTAAATATGGAACATGAACACTGATTTGTTTTGAAGTATTTTCTATGTATTATAGACAAAAACTCTTTTACCTGATCATTTTCATTTTGGACATGTCTTACCACATTATATTTATTTTACCATCGAATCAATAATGTTATATTACGGCAGACTTTCACATTTATTTATTTACACATGCACTCATAGGATTCATATTGACCATATTGAGTCTATCCAACACCATTTTCTAAGAAAAGTGGCATGGTTGTTCGGATTACAAAGCAATTACTACCATTTTGAAATAGAGCTCTCAATATCTCTTCATTGGAGAAACGTTGAAGTGAGATTTATTTATTCATTTATTAACGGACATTGTCCATTTATACAATTTATAGGGTTTAAATATTACAATAAAAAAAAGTTTAAAACATTTCAAATAAAAGGAAAAGAAGCATAGACAAACATAATGACATCAAAACAAGATCTGGACTATTTATTTAGTTTATTATATTAATAAAACACGAGTGATACTTTAATCCACAAATTTGGAATATCCAGTGACCGGTTTCATCGCTTTCGCGACATCTTCGAGACTGGTATCTTTATTAAAAAGTTAAATGTATTTATACAGAACAGAGGTAAGGATAGATAACTCAAAGTTATATGTAAGTAAATTAAATAAAGTTATTTTTATCTTAAGGATCATTATCAACAAATTTTCTTTGGGTTAACTAATGAATAATTAAAATTATTTAAACTATTGTAATCTTAAAAAAAACACTTAGTCTAATGAATACATCTTAAATGTTTTGACAAATATTATTTAAAAACTGCCTTTTAGTATTGTAAAATTTAAACAATTTTTAAACACTGTCTACTTTTCCCATTGTTCAATTGTTTTAAAATTAAGGATTTAAGATAAAAAATATTTTTTTCAAAATAATCGTTTACTTTAAATACATGAAGACAACACACACAGTACTGTTTTTGCGTCTCGAAACCTTAGAACGAGACCTAGAGCAATTGGTAACATCTTAATTTATAAAATAAAAACAACATTACATCATTGTGCTTACCGAGTAATATTTTTCTTTAATGAAATAATCAAAGTAAATAAAAAGTGCAGTCAAAAATATAGTGCATATGTTTATTGCAATTCATAGTTTTGATTGAAAATATTTACTAATCATACAAAAAAAACACATTATTGCAAGACGTCCCTTCTTTAATAAAACGTTAATATAAATATATGTGTTAAATGTAGGGACATAAAAGAAAAATTTTCATTGTGATATTTTGCATATTTTTTCTGAGGAAATAAACTAAAAAATAATTTACAGTAAAAAAAAACAAATATCTACATAAAATCTCTTATAATAGTTGGATAATTTATATTGCTTCGTTTTTGTGAAAATCATATCAAGGGCGCTGTGCAGTTAATAAATATCCCAGCACGTCTTGTAGCTAAAGAGCGCATGACGATTGAGATTCTCGTTCCTCGTTTCAAATTATAATCAATTTACATCGTAACAGATAGCAGCTAGATTACAGCACGTCTTGCAGCTTCAGAGCGTATGGACGATATAAAATCTAGCTCCCTTTAAGATTATATTTCAATTTGACAATGAAGTTGAGTGCTTAAATCATATCAAAATAACCAAATAAAACTAATTTTTAAAAATAAGAGTTAGATTATAACAAGTCTTGAAACAACTGAGCGCATGGGCGGTTTAAATTTTACACCCCATTTACAAAATAAAGGTAGAATGTTATAATTGATGACATTTACATATTAAAACAAGATTACTAATCTTTTTGCGGCTACAATGGACGACTGGAATTTTAGCAATTTAACATTATTCAATAAATGTATAAAAAATAACGGTTGAGCAGAGCAGATAATTTGTCAAGTGTTCTTGCTAAAAAGTAAAAAATAAAATACTAAATAAATAAAAACCTGCGTCAAAATAATGGAAAATGTGTGCAAAAACCGTATTAATGTGAAAATAAAAAAAAAACAAAAATATCATCAACCACTAGATACGCTTGATTGTATTTTGTTTACTGTAAATTACATTATTTAAAAGTGCCGTACATTCAAACAAAATATCTATTGCGTTTAATCTTGGAGGTATCCAATTATATTAAAGGGGTTGAAAATATTCAAAGAAGGCTTAAGATTAAAGTGTTCTGTTGAGTTTTACACTGAAGTTAAAGAGGCGTATTGACCTTGGATAAAATAAGGGTCGGTATGGCATAAAGTTAAGGGATGTTTTTAAATCACTCATTTACAAACATCTTGTCTACTTAACAAAGATTTAAGGATGATTTTCGTTGATTTTAAAGCGTAATTAGGAATTTTGCCTTCAAGTTAAACCAGTTTTTGAGGCGTTAATAACGAAAAGATGATTTTTAATTATAGCTGTAAGATTTTTGGCGTATTATTGAAATCACATATTTGCTAATTAATAATTCTAAATATTTATTATTTCATCGTATTTTTACTTTGTTTTTTATTTCTGTTCACCCAAATAACAAACTTTTTCTTCTTCTTGAAGGGTATTAAGCTCAAAACTACATGAATTTTTTTTTAAATTTGAGTTTATTTAATGAAAATCAAATGATTGTCGTTGTTTGTTTTTTTTCATATAAATGTGCCGTATACTATTTTTTTATGAGGTTTCTTATTTTGTCTAATATTTGTTATTCTACGTTGTCTAGTTTTATCATTTATCCCAACTCAACTCAGGACTTTTATCGCATGGAGTTGGCACTTACATCTCAAAATTGTAAATGAAATATGATACTGTGAATTAGTAAATTTATGTACTGTTAGTAATAAATATGTGTTCACCGTGTTGCTTTTATTTTAAAGTCCATATTTTTTTGGTTTGCGTCTGTTTTTTTTGTGTCCAGGAGGATAAAAAATACAGTTTTCTGTTTTATAATAGAACTTGACACTTGGACGAGTGAATTCGACTTGACGGGTACTTATGATCATTTGAATAATTTCTAAGAAGTTCCAAAAGCAGCCCATAGCTGAAACATTCCAATGGATCCTCTTATGTTATTTCATTTTATTTTATCATATTTCATTTTATTTTTTAAAACTATTTTTTAATTAAACTAAATTTTATTTTATTTTATTTTATTTTATTTTATTTTATTTTATTTTATTTTATTTTATTTTATTTTATTTTATTTTATTTTATTTTATTTTATTTTATTTTATTTTATTTTATTTTATTTTATTTTATTTTATTTTATTTTATTTTATTTTATTTTAACTCGGACCCGTCAGACTGACAAAACGCTATTTTATAAATACAAATCTAGTAGTAATTATTATATTCCTTTTCAGAGACTACATAAACCTGCAAATGAATTCTCTATTGATATCTTTTGATGTTCAATATCCAAATTTAAAGAAATACTTTTATTAATGAAGTAATAATTTATTGGGTCATTTGTGTTTGAGTCCCTATTGTTTTTACGGTTTTATTTATTTTAATTTCTTTCCATTGAATTTGTATTATTGTACTAATTTATTTTATACTCACAATCACTTTGTAGTTTATAATTTATAATTACCACATCTGTGTATTTTTTGTAATGTAAAAGCCTGCTAGGCCGTTTAAATAAATTAATATCGATTCTAGTTTTCAATTGAAAAATAGAATAAAGAAGAAGGAAGAGAAAAAATATATAAATACTACCCATCATCACACTGATCGAATTCAAAATTTCAGCAGAAAAAATCGCTACCCACTTTTAATCACATTGTCGGTAAAATGCTACAATTTTATGCACACGTTATCATTCGTGCTTCGTTATTTGTGGTGTGCGGGCGAATTTAATGTAATTGAAATATTTTATTTTATTTTAAAATACCGTTATAAATTAGTAATTAGTAAAAGTTTATATGCAAATCAACATTCTATGATTGTAAATATGTGTTTTTGTAAAAAACTGTGAAAGGAATGTGCCAAAAAATGAAATTGAACAGCATTTTAACGTTCAGTAGATGAAATAATGCTGAAATGCTGCATGCACGAAAACCTGAAGAAATCGTGAGTTTTTAAGATATTATAATATTTGTTATTTTATCGTCTTTGTTATGAAAAATGCTTTGGAAACGAATTTAAGTATGTATTAAACGTATGTAGGTACCCATATTTTTATTTAAATGTTTAAAAACTTTTTTTTTGAATATGGATTTTATTCACAATATATTCATTTAACATTTATTGAGACACAAGTCCTAACTTAATGGAACCGAGGTCCTGTGTTGAGTTAAGACGAATATATGAATAAAACTTTTACAGTTACAATATAAAAAAACCATCATTAAAAAATATCTGGCAAATCAAATATAATAAAGAACAAAAAATACAAAAAAAACATTTAAAATACGTAAAAAAAAAAACAAAATTGAAATAAACCTGCTCAAATATTTGAAAAACCATCAAGGAGTTTATTTCTACAAGTCCGTAAAAAGAGTAACCACTGCTTATATAAAACTGAATTAGATTTTTTTATTATCAAAATTCCAATCAAATCAATACGTCTTCAATTAGTGGAGTCCAATAATTATGATTTTATTGTGATTTCAATTATATATTTTTTTATATCTAACAATAATTTATTTAAAAAAGTGCACCTCGTAGTCTAATATTAAAATGGTCAGCGTATTAGCCTACCAAGCAAGAAAATAGGTGTTTCAGAAGAATTTAGGGTGTGCGGTGGTTCGACTTTGTGAGGAATGAAGTCATAAGAGATCGGACGGCGCAAACTCCGGTGACAACTGCCATCAAGCGCAGGCGATACAGTTGGCTAGGCCATATACTGTGGATGCATCCTGAGAGCCTTAACCAAACTTGCCTACTTTCCAAAGCATCGATTTCTCGACGTCCTGGACGTCCACTGCTGACTGTTTGCCGGCAGTTAATGTCAGAACTGCGGGACGAGAACCTGACTTGAGAGGACGCAAAGAAGTTGGCAGCCGATAGAGGTGCATGGAGGCTAATTGTGGATACCATATACTTCCACTAGGGAGCGGACATAGAATGATAAAGCAAGAGGTTTCGGGTTGAACTCCCGACATGGATAACATGAAATATTTATTGGTGTTTTTACACCAGGATATTTCACAGTCACAGAACTGACTCTCATCTTGCTTTCATGTTACAAAAAAATAATAGGCAAAGTTGGTGTACCAATTGCAAAAAAATACAAAAAAGTTTATCTTGATGTGCTTGCGCGTGAATCTTACTAGAATCTTATTCATAGATGAATAAAAAAGTACCTACATAAATAATAATTTTATTTTAAGAAATATAATTATGTACCTACCTACAAGTCGATCATTGTATTGTTACTAAAATACAAAAAAAAATGTTTGTAAGAATATTTATTAACTGTCTTGTGAGGTATCGTGCCTAGTGTTGTGGACTCACGGATCAGAGGTCCGAGGTTCGGATCCCGGTTGTCGATTCTCATGTAAGTTTTTTACATCTCATTAAAAATGGTCCCTTAAAAATTAATTTAAAAAGGGTCGTTTTACACTAAAATATTTCATAGTTTCTGGACCTGAAGCGTAAAACTGATCATCTTACCTTTGTGTAACAATTTTTTTTTTAAGATACGCTGAAATTGGCGTACCAATACAATGCCCTATGCACCATTAGGTTCAGAAACGGAATGATGATGATGAAAATGGCCCCTAAAAATTAAAATATATTTATTTGATACTCGTACTTCACGAGAATACATAATATAATTTAATTAGAAATATATGCCTAACTGGTAAAACCCGTGCCGCGGAAGACATGTTACAATATTTTAGTTTATTTATATGTATTTTAACGGTTGTAACCAATTTGTACATAATTTATAAAATATTTAAATGAAATAATATAGTACAGTATAATGAAGTTATTATTATTACTATGGATAATGTACACAGCGCTATTTTCGTGATATGATACCTCAAGGGCGCTTTACAAGGTGATTCCATAAATAAATAAATTTAATTTTAACTTTTGAAATTTGTCGGCCTCTTGGTGTAATGGTCAGCGCGTTTGCCTATCATGCAAGAGGTCTCGGGTTCGATTCCCGAGATAGTTAATATAAAATTTTTATTTTAAATGGTGTTTTTATTTTAAGTTTAGAGACCGCGGAAAAATCAGATTTTTGTGTTTCGGAGGTTTTATGAATTTATTCACGTCTTTTGAAAAAATTCCATTAGTAACTTTTTTCTTTTGATACATTTTTAAATATCTGGAAGGTTTCAAACCACGCGAGGTGGCTTAAATTTGGTTAAGTGACCTTTGCTGGTTTATAATTTGGACAATTCAAGCTATTAAAATAATAAAAATAAAAAAAACAATATGTAATTATTATAGTGTTGTGATTAAAATATATATTTTTTTAAATGAATATTTTTTAACATATTTGATTGTACAGTGATATAAAATTGTCTAGTAAAAAAACAAATATGTCGGATTTTCTAACTAAGTTACTTCAGTCATATTTGCCTCTCAGATAACATAATTTTACAATTCGAATGGCATATTTAACTCAAATTTGTCATTTTTAGGGTAAGTGACTTTTGTCTAAACCAAGACGATATATTAAACTTAACTGCCATCTTAAATAATTAATAATATTTTTGAAAAATGCCAAACATCAATTCTATCTCAGCATGGTCGGTGTGGCTTACATAATTTTTGCATAACACTTTCCATTTAAGAGAGTATTGATTAAATCGCTGTGAATCCATTATTGAACGAAATTTGTTTGATAAAATTTAATTCATTTTAAAAGTTAAGTTTAAAAAGATGAACGATGCAACATTGAATAGAAAGCGGAATGTTTTTGAGATATTTAATTCATTTTATCGGCTCAAGTATCCTTTACAAAATATATACATTTTACAACACCGTTCGTGAAAGAATAAATACATTTATTGTGTATGTAGATAATTGGTAGAATTCCACAAAGAAATTTGGTTAAGTATCCAAAATAAAACACTTTCATTAGGTTTAACTCTACTTTAATTTTTAAAAAATATATGTGACGCGATTCGTCTTGTTAGGACATAATCAAACTCGATTTTGATATTTTTTATTCTTTGTTTCCGTGCCTCGGGTAACCTTTGATCGGGCTAACCTTTATGTATTTGTTTTTTTTTTAAACTCTGTAACTGTATGTATTTGCTTGGTAACTTTGTAAATGTTTAAAACGATTTATTTTTAAATATTTTTGAAACCAAAAAAATTAAACTAAGACACAAAAAAAATATCCATCCCAAGACAAAATTTGGTCTATTTTAGTGATTGTTTAAATCTAGAAAGTCTTTTTAAAAAAAGTCTAGATTGTGGTCTAATGAATAATAATAATAAAAAAATAATAATTCTACTTAATGAATAGTTAACGTTGATCTTCCAGTAAATAAAACAATCACACGCTTTGTACTTACAGCCAATCTGCCAAACAAAATGGATTTTTTACCCTTGAAAATAGACGCACGTATCTAAATTATGCTTTAAATAAATTATTAAATAATTAAGTAGACTTTTTAAACTCTCCAAAATTAATCTTTATGTCCCCTTTCACGTGACAAGAAATAAGTATTTATTCCATCTGCCAGTCTGTAGCACTAACTATGCACAATACTCTTTTCTCTATCGTTTTTGCTCTAACTATAATGCTTTTTTTCATCTATTGATATATTTTACAAAAAAATTAAGACTCATTATTTCTGGCTTTGATATGATCCCACTAACTATTTAATGATGCTCACACTTACACACACCTGAACACTAACTCCCTCACTAATACACATTAACACCCATCTACACTTACTCTCATACAAATACACATAAACACACCCCTTTGTTGTAACACAATTTAATAAAATGAATGATTCGAATTTAGAAACTTCGCTAGTCTGTCTTTAAACCGTATTTTAAAAAATGTTATAACATCATTGTCGACTGTTTGTTTCTTTAAAATAAATAAATCAATCCGGGGACCTCAATAATAATAGACGAACGCGCCAACCACTATACTACGGTTCGGACTTACCTGCTGTTGAGGACTGAACGAAGTGTGAAGGTCTCTCCTAGGAGGAGGAAAATTTAGATAGTGGACTGGATTGTTGGGGAAGGAAGGTTGCGTAGCTTCACTAACCTGGTGATGATGAGGCGTGACGTGTGCTGGAACCTGGCTGCTGAAGCTGGTGGTCGTGAGACGCTGGTGTAGCTTGTATGTATGGATCTGGTGGTCTAAATGCACGCTGGCACAGCTCGTTTGATAAATGATTTATTAAGCACTTCACTTGGTTGATGTTAGATTAGTACCCAAAATTATAGTTTCCGGCAGTCATACAAAGAATTATTGTTACGTGGAGTGCGCTAAAAAATATAAAGTATTGGTAGGTAGATATGAATTTAATTGAGAGTTGGTCTGAATAGCTACATTTGATTTTTTTATTTTTTTTTTCTACTTAAGATTACTCTTAACGTACTGGTTATCGGCTTTTTTTGGCGCAACTAAGGGGCACGGGAAATACGAGGGGAGAGGCGAGAAATTTGGCTAATGATAGGGTTTAGTGAAGGCATCTGGCGATATCTATGTAAATGTAAAAAAGACAAAAAAAAATTGAGAAACCGCATTTTTTTTCGTTTTATATTAAGAATTTATTCAAATGATTTATATAACATAATGACGAGGAATGTAAAAAAGAAGAAGAAAAAGATTAGCGGTCGAATAAAAAAATAAATGCTATTAATAAATGTACATTCATAATCTTGCTATAAAATTATTATTATAGTGGTAGAATACCATCCTTATCATAGTAATATAAAAAGTATGGTATTTCCATCTTTATTCTCGTCCCATAAGTTTTTGTGTTCTGCAAATTAAGTTATATCATTGAATCCACTAGGATTATATTTCGAGAATAAAATTCTAAGTGGATTAAATATATGAGGCCTTACATATAAATCTAGTGTAAAGTTACGCCTAGACATAGTGAGCACTATAAAAAGAATGGTATTCCTATCCTTATTCTGCCACTATACCTAGGCGTAACTACATATGTACGAGGTTTGTAAGTAAGGGTCCAATTATTTCAAACCAACGCAATATCATACTAACCAAAATGGAATCTTTTTTTAAAAAAAGGTAAATGTGTTTTATTTCTAAATATTTTTTTTTTATATAACCTTTTGAACTTTTTCAAAAATTGTGAATAGTAATTATAGTAATTTATTTATTCATTTCATAATATATAAAAAAAATTGTTCACTTTGCCCAGCTGTATGATACAGTACTTGTTACAGATTTTCTTGTTATATTACTTTAAAATATTGTATTATTCAATTTGTTTTTTACATTTATTCTTGAATTCTTTAAACTTTCTACTGAATATGTTGTTTAATTTTTAAGTTCATTTTTTTTTTATAAATCTTGAGTAAAAGGAAATTTATGTTTTAAACAAAAAAATTAATACAAATTAATACATGTTGGTATTATAAATTTTAGTAAAATGCAGATTTTCCGTTTATGTTAATAAAATAAAATAAAATAAAACATTATATTTTTACAACTCAAATAAACGACAATTAATGCTTTTTACAGTTAAGGAGAATAATTAATTATTACATATGCATACAAGTAAATGGAGTTAAGCTAATATATTACAATTATGAAAAATAACATTTTATGGAACGGAATATAAAAGTCTTGGAATTTGCAAGGTTTATGACCTGTCATTGGCTGGTTCATAAGCCAGTGTGTTAAGTGGCCACATATGGCCACTTAACACACTGTGTAACATTTACCATTCTGTCTGTGTTTGAACATATATATTCCTTCAATTCTTCAATCTGTTGATGTTCCTAAAGTTAAAAAGCTGAAATGCTGGTGACATTTTGACCGAATTATTTCACCTCCGTACTAAGCAACGCCTGAAAATAATTTTCAATTTTATACTTCTTCGGTGACCAGCTAATTTTTTATGTTTTGCCTTTTAAATTTATTAATTAAAATAAAAATACGTATTACTCTATGAGGCCAGAAGCCCTATGTTGAGTTAACAACAATTTTAACAATATTTTGAGTCTATCCAAACTTTTGTAAACAATAACTGGATTTAAACTTTAAATCCTCTTGGGAGTGGTTGATGAATTACATCGGAGATGAAGAACATTTTATAGGGGAGTTTTCAGAAAGGAATATAGAAGTATAGGGAACATATAAGAAGGGAATATAGATGTCTAGGCATTAACAGGGCTTATGACCTAGGGGCGTAATAGTCAGCGCGTTTGTCTACCATGCAAAAGGTCTCGGGTTCGATTCCCGGCATGGTTGATTTAAAATATTTATATTAAATGGTGTTTTCTCACCTAAATATTTCATAGACCCTGGACTGGTACCTGAATCGTAAGACGGATAATCTTACCTTCATGTAACAGAAATGTTCAAGATACGCTGCGATTGGTTTACCAATGCAGTGCGAATGATGATGACGACCTGTCATTAGTCGGTTTAAGTAGATATTTTACATACTACCTAACATTCATAGTATGTAGGTGAAATAATTCAATTAGATGAATCGCACCGGCATAAATAAAGTTTTCAGCTCTTTAGCATCACAAACATCAACAGATGAAAGAATTGAAGGAATATAGGCAGAATGGTGAATGTTACACAGTGTGTAAAATGGCCACTTTAACCAGCCATTAACAGGTCATAAGCCCTGTAGATGCCTAGACTTCTATATTACCTTACCTTAAATGTTCTTCATCTCTTTTGTAATATGTTAATGTAAACAGCTCCCCAGGGAGTTTAATCCAGTCCCTGTCTACAAAAATTTGGACAAATTAAAAATATTGTTGATTCACCATTCTGCCTATGTATAAACATCTTTATTAATGGAGTCAAGCAATTTGTAAAATATGACAAAAAAATACTTACACTTTAATCAGTAACCTACAAATCGGCATAATCGTAGAACAAGGACGGATGTGGGGAAAATGCGATATTTATTTTTTAAATATTTGATCATTGAAAAGGTTTTATAAAGGCTTTAAAATATATATAACTTACCCAAGTATCAAAGGATGTACTTTGGTACTTATCAAGTTTAGACATTAAGCGTCTAAAAAAAATTAACCGCTGTCATGTAAAGTCGAAGAAAATCAATGTGTCGTTGTTCCGCGATCATGACGACTTAGTCAAAAATATTTAATCGTAATATCAGTTTGCGGGCTGATATTTGTGTACCCCTGGCATACTAATACATTACGAATTGCAATGAAAACCATTTCGGTAGTTTACCCCCACTTAAGGGTTGTAATTAGTGCTTATATTGAGACTTCCTTAACTCGTTCTTGTCATTCGTTTATAGAATATTGTCTGAAGTAGACAAATAGCTTGTTCTCGGTGAGTTGATGAGTAATCACTATCGTTGTGTTTTCAAGTGTTTTTAAAAGTGCATTTAAATGTTTATAATTTAAAAAAAATTCATTTGTTAACATATTCATCAATCTTCAGAATGGTAAGTACATTTTATTTCAATTACATTTATTTTTATGATTAACATATTACAACAAGAACAGTCAATATTTTATTGAAGAAAATATGAAAGTGGACATGCCATCGGCTGGTTTAAATAGCCACTTTATACACTGTATAACATTTACCATTTTTCCTACGTTTTATTAATATCTAGCTAGTCTATTTAAAAAATGTATTTATATCAATGTGCCCAATCTGTCAATGAGTCATCGTATTTATTTTAGATATACTCGTATTAATGTATCTAAGTAAAATTCACAAATTAATTCTCTGTTCCCGAGAATTCGCTCTGTCAGGAACAAATACAAAAAAAAATGACGAAAAATGCATGTATTTGAACTTTATCAAACTTCAAGAGCCAATTCTTTAAAAATTTTGAATAATAATTCAGTTTTCAGTATTTTCGATTGTTTTTTATGTGTATTTTTTTCATTTTCAATTATTTTTTTAAATTTGTAAACAGTTTATAATCTCTCTACATGTAAAAGCTTTTTGAGCGTTAATGAATAAATAAATAAAAATCTAATTTGAACTGATTTCATTATTATTTATTGAAAATGTTTTATAAAAAGATAATTTTTTGAAATACAATCAATTAATTTTAAATGAGAAGTACAAATGAAAAAACACGGAACCAAATACCATACCAAAAAAGAAACATCTTTTTGTTTTAGTGTGGGATGTGTTAACTAAAAAAACAGAATATTAATGTTATTTGATAATATTAAGCATTTATTTCAATATTTATAAATCGTGGGTATACATGAAAAACCGGTTAACTACGTTTTTGGCATATTTGAGTTACCATTGAATACCATTAACTTCAAATTTTTATAGTCTATCTTCAGGTATAATTGGTTCAAAAAACGTATATTTAGCATTTCTTCTCAAATCTTTACAAAGAAAATCACTTAAATGATTTTAAATTATTATTTTTTAATTGAAGTTTATGTTTTTAATTATAAATGTACAAGGAAAAACGGTTAGGTGTATTTGTCTAGTTTTCGTTACTAAAACAATATCACATCCAAAGTTTTTATTACAAGTAAAAACAACTACTATGTGAGCTATGTGAGTTTAGCAAGTTTTCGTTGAAGTAAAAATATCTGCCTTAATGAAACCTCACTACAGCGAAAAGCTATGTTTAAAAAGACTAGTTAAAGTTATGCAAAACAGGAGTCATTCCCGAAAAATTGCATCATTGGTACAAGAATCTTTCCACTTCCGCTAATGTGATAGATGCTTTATCTGAAGATAAAAACAGTGTTGAATTTGATACAATTAAAATTCAGTTCGACAAAGTCGCCGGCTAACTCAACCAGCACACATTTCTTTACAAGGAAAATCAACTAAATGCGGATTTTATTTTTCTTATCTTATCTAATTTTTTTTTTCTCAAAATTCTGTTCCTTTTTATTTCATAAAAATTCTATAAAAATATGTTTCATGAATAATAAATAATGAATATTAAAAAAAAACCGAACTTGATTTTTAATGAACAACCAAACTTTAAAATTAAATTTACGCAAAACTGGCTTTTTGTAGTTAACTGGTTTTCCTTGTATGCCCACGAAATACACATGCATATGACATGACGTTTAATATAATATAAGAAAGTTTTGAGACTTTTACCAATATACATTGACAAAAAATATTGGAACAAAAAATTATATTTAAAATTAAATGAAATATTTAAATAATATTTTTGAAAAGAACAAACTTAGGTGGTTTACAGATAAATATTTAAATTTTTTTAAGTTTGAAAATCAGTGGGGTCGTTGGTTATTTTTAGTACTTAAGGCAAGTTGTTAAACAAGTTGATTCCTTGATGTAATGTCACTTCGAGTGTTTTCAAAATGTTAAGCGTTTTTTTGTCATTTAAATATTATTTTGGTGAAAAGATTTATGCAGTGTTTCTCTTTTTTAATATGAAGAATTGAATGTTTTTGTTCAACCTTATTTTCACTTTTTTCATTTAACCTTAATTTGACTTTTTTCAACTCTTCGGCAGGACGATGGCCTTGAGATGAATCAGCAGGAACACCTGGCCGAAGAAGAGATAGCTGAAATCGCCGAGTTGGAAGCCGCCATGAGATGCATTGAGGACAACATGGTAATTCTTGAGAGACTCCACGTCCTGTCCACAATGCAGCCAACGCGGCAAGTTGTCGAACAGGCCCACATCGCTGCCAACCAAATCGAAGTCAGCGTGAGGATCCATAGACAAGACAACAATAATGAAAGCCACTATAATTACAACCATAACCAATGCAACGTGTGTGAGAGATCAGAAATTCAAAGATAAATTAAAGTCAACGCGTGACTGTACTATGACATATTTTATTTAGGTTTTAAATTCAAAGAGCTCGATCGACTGTGCAATAATATACTTAATATATTAGGAAAATATTAAGTAATTATTTTTAATTACATTTGTTATTTTTTTACAAATGACTAAATATAATTATTACACGTAACAAAGTAACATTTATTTCACGCATATCAAAAATTTATTTCACATAACATAACATGACTTAAAGTGACTAAAAAAAATCTCTATGAAAGGGAAATATCACGTTTTTCAAAAACATTTTTAAAGTAATAAGGGTCAACGAAGTACCGTTCAGTACAAAATATTTTTTTAGGCTTATATTTAGCATAAGAATTATTTTTAAATTTTGAATTCTCGCAAAAACGGTTATTGCATTGGCCACGCCCCTTATACATCACGATTCACGTTAATTTTTAAGTTTGTTCCAAACTATTCAAACTTTTACAGAACATCATTTCGAATCTTGACGTCACAACTACCAATGCCAAACGTGTTGCGTTTTTCTAGTGATATGTTTTATTAAAATTTCTTTTTTAAAGTTATGAATGAAAACATTTCTCCACAATATCCACATTGATTTTGAAAACACAAATTATTGTTCTTAATCTATTTCATATATTCTTATCGGTATTCATAGTACGTAATATTTTCCTATTTATAAAAATATACATTACAACTTTGAAAAAAAAGAAAAATTCACTGAGTTCTACCGGTATGTATGTATTTTGAAAAATAATTGTAAATTATAATATGTCATTTATATTTATTTTTACTGTCACAAATTAGAATTTATTATTTACCGCAACATACCGGTTCCTAAGAACAGGCATTGCCCATATAGAAACCGATAAATCCGTACAAACATTTTGCTATCCCACACCACTTCGTCTTTTTGGCCTATTTTCACCATAATATGAAAGCAAACTTTTTGTAAATGTATTGTGTTTGTGTTTTTGAAAGAAATAAATTATAAAAAATAATGAAAATTGTTTTATTATTATTTTAATTACTTCTCCATAATATTGAATTTTTACTGACAGAATGCGAAAAATCATTAGAACAAGTTACGAGATAATCTCAATTAAAGCCTTTTTATTCTCTCAACGCATTTTTTCTTCCACAATTTTCATTTAGTTTTATTTTTTAAAGCTTTGAAAGAGTAACCTTTATTCTAGGTAGAGCAAAAAATTTTAAATCAATATCTTGCACCTTTATTAAAAATATTTGAATATATTAAGACTGTTGACTTAATGCATTCTGTCAGTATAGCCTCGATATGTCGGTAGTCAGATGGATAAAGGCACCACCTGCAATTTTCAAAAATGATCAGGATGGCTGAAGTAAGACTAAATTTCAAGGCTTTCATCCATAAACTAAAAATAACGTGTTTTTTTTCAATAATTTATTAGCATTTAAAATGATGCTATTTTTTTTATCTTATTTTTTATGCGTATTTACTGAAATATTAATTAAAACATCCCATTTTTTTTCAAACCCTTGACAGGCTTACGAGAGTCCTAATAGATTGGCATTAATGCCATGGATTCATCAACATCATTCCCTTTCCGCACACCAATCGCAGTGTATCATAATCGTTTTTATTGTGAAGGTAAGATGACCAGTCTTACGCTTTAGGTACCAGTCCTGGGGCCTTATGCTGGACTCATTCGTCTTTAGAATCGTACCCGAATTTCGTAATTTGACGAGTGGCAGCATTCTTGAACCACCCATACGAATACAGTCGATTGAAAACCAATCGATTTTATCTCGATTGCCCCAAAGCACTTGACATTGACAATCAAATGCGACATCGTTTCTTCAGCTGTCAAATTTCCTTCTAGTCAAAACGCTCGGCATTTATGTTTGAATGACGAATGGGTATTTTTGCTGTATTTAACTTAAATTTTTAACACTGATCAATATTATGATGATAGTGTATCAACAAATGTGCAACAAATATAACTGTACTTATTTTTAATCCTTTAATTTTAATTTAATGAAGTTTCACTAGAAACATGATTTCAAAATTATTTTACCGCTCGTCAATGTCAAAACACGTATTTGTGATATATATTATACTATACAATATGTTTTAAAAATCCATTAAATGGATATAATATAGTTTTAATAACATGCAGATGTGTGTTACGTCAAAGGAAAAAAATAATTATCAATGTTGCAATGTTTAAGTAAAACATTTACTTTTTATTTTTCATAATAATCCACACACAAAATATTAAATGGAAGAAGTCTGACCAGAAACAATAAAGGTTTATGTACGCGTGGCAGGAGAGCTATAAATAAATACGGATTTTTTAGTGTTGCCACTTTCTCATTCGTCTTTATAATTAAATTGTCGGAGGGTTTTCAAGAATAGCATTATGACGAAGCAATCGAGATGCTCAATCGACTATTTTCGAGTGGGTGACAAAATGTCATATCTTTCTAGCATAAAGCTACTGGGACTATGAAATATTCTATTATTCTTGTTGTTATTAATTTTAAGCGAGCAGCTTAAAGCTGATATGCTTAAATCTATTAAATTGAACGTTCGTTGTTGGCGCAATTTAATTTTTCCGAAAACAAATCTAGTCCATTTTTGAACCCATTGAGACTACACACTAAGATCAGCTCTTGTGGCAGCTTATTCCAACGATCAATAACCCGATTGCTCAGGAAATGCTTCCGTGGATTTAAATTGAATCTCGTTTCCTCCAGCCTAAAACTGTGGCCTGGAAGACGAGCATCTTGTTTAAGCTTGAACATGGGATCCAAATTTGGGCAGCTATAGTGACTGTTGAGTATCTTGTATGTCTCTATCAGGTCACCCCTTTCTCGCCGTTCCTGCGGCGTTGTGAGACCGCGATTTCCCAGTTTCTCCACATATGGAAGCCGTTTTAGGCTCGGCGACAACTTTGTAGCTCGTCTTTGGAGTCTTTATAATAAGTTGATATTCTTAAACAAATAGGGATTCTCTATCTAAAACCCGTATTCAAGAGTAGGTCTGATATAGATTTTGTAAATTTTTAGTAGCGTATTCGGTATTATATATGAGAAGGCATGTTTTATCAAGTAGGTAATTGAATTGGATTTTTTTTTAAGTTTAATATGTGACATTCCCATTTTAAATCATCTGTTATTGTTGTTCAAAGGTATTTTTTGTTGTTTCACAGTTTTCAAATCTACAACAATTAGACTATATTTAAGTTTGGGGTAAGGTAGAATTATTAAGGTTGAGTATGGGATGCCATCTTTTTGTCCATTCATGAATACTGTCCAGGTCTTCCTGTAGTTGAGTTGAGTGGGTGAGTGGGTTTGCATACAGCTTTGTATCATCTGCATCTTTGTATCAAGACAGCATTTGTACGCAAGCTACGGTGAGGTACATTAAAGTTATTCACATAAGAAAATATGTATATGGTTAATTGTTTCGTGCAAAAATAAAAAACTAGCATAAACCCCTTTGAACTCTAAACTAAAAATGTAAAATTATTCTAGATGATCATAATAGTTAATAATGAAAGTATTTAATCCATTAAAAATACTAACGATTTTCAAAATTTGCGTTTTATTCAATCCGCATTTTATTAATATTATAATCAGGAGACAAATTATGTAATTAATTAGTGAGTAAACTAAATTAATTGAATTGTAAGGTATGGAAAATATGAAAATTATATCGCAAAGTGTTCTGTATTGAGAAAAAAAATCAATACGAAAACTGATGAAAAACAGGCGCGATGTTATTATTAAATCGATTTTAAAGACAAATTTAAAAAAACTGTGCTAAAATTAAATACATTATAACACAGATTTTCTATCTGTTTGAGAAGGGAAATAAAAATCTAGGCGTTTACAGAGCTTATGATCCGTTTTTAATTTTATCTGTATTTTTTTGTATTGAAAAACTGATTTCAAAAAGTTAAAATTAACTTTCTTAATCAAGTAAAAAAGAATGAGTTACTAATGATAATATAAAAAAATATATATGTGAGAGGTGAGTAACTTATAGTTACAATAATACAGTACAGTTAAGGTCAAAACGCACTATAGCAGCACAGCATTGCGCGTCGTTATTACCACTGTTTTGGATTAAACAAACTGCACTACAGCTGCGCGGTACTCCATTCAAAATTTTCTCGCGCAACGACACTGTAGTGCATTTGACCTTTAAGGCGTTTCTTATTTGGAAAAATAATTTTGTAGAATCTCATTACATCTAAAAATAATCTTTGTAAGTCAAGAAGAGTAGATTTCAATACTAAAATGTATAAATTCAATTGTAATATTGATTGAAATAATCACGAAAAACTATGGATAAAAGAAACAAAATAAAGGTAAACTATTCAAGTAAAAAATGAGAAAATGTTCAAAATAATAAGTGTGTTAGTAAATAAAGATAAAACAATAATAAAGGACGTGTCGCAAGACAAAAAGTTACGTCAAAAAAATATTAAAACCAAATAACATTAGCATTTTCTTCAAAATGGGTAATCTTTTTTTTTCACTCTTCATTCAGTTAATTTTGTATTTTATAACCAAAACGTACTTTGTTTTTTAGATTAACGGGGCGGTGTCTATAAAAGAAGAATTAAATTAAAGTGTATCGTATGTATGATACATGTGCATATTAAATAATATCTGAAAGGGTTTTAACTTTAGTAGTCCGTTCCGTAATTTTTATACTCTGCTATCATTTCATCAATGAAATCCATAGAATTTACAAGTGTATTTTCCTGCAGAGATATCTCTTAATCTTTAGTGTCTTTTCATTGATTATAAGTTACGCTTCCTCAATATTGTGGCATTTTTATTTGCTGAACAAATTGCCTATTCACAGGCGCACAGTAAGTCAATGGTAAATATCACTTCAGGCACGTCGCGTCGCTTTGAAAATAGTAAGAAGTTTCAAGTTTAACAATTGTTAAGTTTTCGTCGAATTGGACAAGATGGGATTTGTCTTTCCGTAACCCATTTTGTCCACTTTTGACAAAAAAGCAAAAATTATTCAACTTCAACTTTTTAACTTTATCAACAATATTGTGAGTCTATCCATTTTTTTGCAGACATGAACTGGATTCAACCCCCTTGGGAGTTATTTAAAAAAATGTTTTATTTATTTGTTTTTCCATGCATTAACATATAATTTAATTCCAAAAGTACACTTTAAAAATACATCTTAAAATAAAGCTTAACTGTTATTTTTAAAAAATGCCCACAAAGACTTCAGCGTCTGGGGGTGGGCCATCCCCTTTTTAATAATTTAAAGGTCAATCGTATATAAATATGGTACGACATAACCATGAAAAGAAAACAAGATTAACATATGGTGCTATTACAAAAACAAGATTATTTTGCAATACAAATTTTATTTTTAATATTAATCTATTACAAAAGAGATGAAAAACATTTTAGAGAAGGGAATATAAAAATCTAATCATTTACAAGGCGTATGACCCGTCGTCGGCTTAAGTGACCACTTTACAACTGTTTAACATTCACCATTCTACCTAGATTTGAACATCTATGTTTCTTCAATTCATCCATCTGTTGACCTTTGTGAAGTTAAAGAGCTGAAACCGGTTATGATGCGAGGGACATTCTGACCGAATTATTTCACCTACATGCTAGGCAATGCCAGAAAATGGTTTTGGTGAATGTTATACTGTGTGTAAAGTAGGCACTTAAAACAGCCTATGACTTAAATATTCCTTTCAATAGTATGTATTTTCTCTGTTGTAAAATATTAATTTTTATCTTTAATTTTTTTAGTGTAAATCTTATTTTAACTAGAGATGCCACGATTAGTGATTTGGCCGAACGCCAAATATTCGACCACACTCTGGGCCGAAGCAGCAAATCTTCGGCGGCCGAATGTTCGGCAAAAGATGTGCGCATTTCTCGCGTGACAGGTTACGACTTGTCTCATTCCAGTGAGTGCGGAAGCGCGGGCGTGTTTCATTTGCGAGTAGATAATGTAACGACAACGACAACGACAACGACAAGGCTTATTTGTTTATTATGACATTACATTGAGTTACCAATATTAGTAATTAGTAATTATTTATTTACTGTATAAAATAGCACCAATTAATGAAAAATTGCTCATTTGGGAATATTATGAGGTTTGAGGTTATGAGTGAAGATAATAAACTGGACGTGTGTTTGCAGTGTAACAACAAGATCTCGCGAGGTATTATCTTGGAGAAAAAACGCAATCCTTTGCTATCAACAAATGTTCAAAAAGTTGATAGATTTAAAAGATTTTTTTAATCACAAAATATCAAACTAATAATTTGTGATGATGTAATAACCCATATTTACATCAAAGTTATTAATTAAAAAATACTTGGTACACTTCCTCATATTCAAATAAATGAAAGTGTAGCAAGTATTTTTTAATTAATAACTTATATGTAAGTATAAGTTAATACATCACGAAAGTGGAATTCCATCATGAATTGTCACTAAATAAGGTAAATAAAATAATAATATGCGATAAAAAAAGATAAATTTTTGAGTAATATGTACATTTTTTTTTTCATAATATGGTATGTATTTGGCCAAATAGTACACAATATTCGGCCAAATATCGAATATTAAAAATCGTAGACAAATAGGTGGAATACCAAATTGTAGCCGAGGTTCTACGTGACCAAACCATCTCAGAGACCCTTTCTTAATCTTATCAATTATACTTGTCTCAGATTTACACTCTCGCCTGATTTCATCATTCGTAACCCTGTCATACATTGATTTCCCACACATTCGTCTAAGAGATCGCATTTCAACCGCGTTCACTCGGCTTTCATCCTTCCTCTGCCAGTTCCATGTTTCACTTTCATACATAAGTGTTGGGACTAAAACTCCGTTGTGCACTGCCAGTTAAGCTTCGATTGACATATTTTTATTAGAAATTACTGTGCTTAGTGCTCCGTTCATTTTGTTGCCCGTATTCACTCTTCTTTCAACATCTTTTTCTACTCTTCCATCTCTTGAAAACATGCTTCCCAGATACAAAAATTCTTCTACTTGCTCGAGACATTCGTTGATAACTTATTTGCGTATTAAAACTCCAAAGGAAAAAAATGTATAAAACAGTTGCAAATGGAGCATTTTGAGATAGGAAAATACATTTTTAATTAAATTCATTTTAATGTTCGAATGTAAATATCAAAATTAAGTTGCAACTTACTTGATTTATCAATTTCCATAATATATAATAGAGTCATTGTTTCGCAATTTCAAAGATTAAAACTAAAAATAAGAAAAAATGAAAAAAAGCAATCCTTTTAGTTATCAAATCCAAAATAGGGATGCATGTTAATTTTAATAAGAAACCTTTGTTGTCAGATTTTTGTTTTTATAAAGAAGTACATTACATTATTTACAAAGAAATGTTAATTATGCTTCCATGGTTCCGCAAACAAAACATTTAATTATTTTTTGGTAAATTTTTAACATAATTTACTATAACCACATTTTAAAGTATTCAAAGCAAACATAGAAATCTTCACCAAAAATTGAAAATTAGTTATTGATGCTAAAATTAAAACCTCGGTACCTTAATAATGACGTTATTCAAAACTGTCTCTAAATCTTGCCAAAATAGATCTAAATTTTTCTACTTGACACCTCAAACTTAGCATTCTCCAGTAAAGCATAATAGTTTTAAGTCTCACAATTATTTTTTCTCAGTTTTTCGCAAATATCTTCAGCTTAATGTTGGAAAAACAAAATACATGGAGTTAGGAAGGAAAAAGCCAAACCCAAGGATGAATGTACTTATTGATAATGAAACCATAGAAAAGGTTAATGAAATGAAATATTTGGGGATAATACTTGATTCAAAATTGACATTAAATGCAAATTTTGAACACGTTAATAAAAAAAATATCAAAAAAAATATTTTTCCTTAGTAGATTGAGAAATAAATTAAATAAAGATACTGCAGAACTAATTTACAAAACTATCATTCTTCCACATATAGATTACTGCTCAACAATATTATTTTTAGCAAACGAAGGAAATTTAAATAAACTAGAAATTTTACAAAATAAAGCGATGAGAATAGTTCTTAAGAAAAATAAATATAGCAATGTAAAAAAAATGAGAGATGAACTAAAATGGTTATCTGTAAGAAGGAGACTTAAATTTAATATGTTGATATTTATACATAAATTTTTTCACGATAAATTACCAAAAAATTTTAAGGATAAAGTTGTCTTAAACAAAAATTGTCATGAATATGCTACTAGACAAAAGGATAAAATAAGACTACCATTATTGAAAAGAGCTGAGTCGCAAAATTGTTTGATGAATAAGTGTTTAAAAATGTATGATAAGATGGCTGAATGTATGAAGAATGAAAAGTGTCTGAAAGAATTTAAAAATAAATGTATAAGTTACTGTAAGGAAATGTAAATATAAATAGATGATGTAAATGTACATAATAGTTTATATTAGTTTTAATATAAGCTAACTTAAGAAATTAATAAAATAAAAAAAATAAAAATATCTCATTAACTAATGGAGATTTCTGTTTGCTGCTAATACACTCATTTAATTATTTCAATAAATCATTAAAATATATAGAATATTTTTGATTATGTGATGAACATTCAAACAGTTGAGTATATTTTATATTATGTAAAGTTATGAAAAACTTACAAAAAAAATATAGTAACATTCGTTAAAGGTATTTTTTGAATCTAAATACGACTGTAACTCAGATAATTAATTTTATTTTATCGATATTAAGAAAAATTTGGAATCCATGTATTTAAAAAAATATTACAATAGAGACGGAGAACATTTTAGCGTTTTAAAAACAATGTGGATGTTCAAATATAGATAGAGAGGTAAAAATTACACACTTTGAGTGGCCAGTGTCCTTTTTGTTAAAATGTTCTTAAATTTTTTTTGTACTATTACGTAATTCTTAGTGACTCATCAAAAAATTTAATGGTTAAATGCAGTTCTTGTCAACATTCGAACAAACTAAAAATATTTTTAATATTTTTATTTATTTTGGACCTTCACAGTCCTTTAAAAAAAACAGGTCAAATACATAACAATATTAAAAATAAAACCAATTTATATATGGATCTGTATCAGTTGGGAGACAAATTAAACAAAGTAAAATAAAACATTTAAGTTTGTAAGTAAACATTCTTGATAGAAGTTTATTGTAATTTATAAAAGAAGAGTAATACTTTGATCCACAAATTTGGAATATCCAGTGACCGGTTATCATACTCATTAAAATTACATTATATCAACTCATAAGTTACCCGATTTTTTTCGTAAATGATCCTTAAGATAACAATAATTTTATTTAATTTACTTTCATATAATATTGAATTCTCTATCCTTACCTCTGTTTTGTATAAATACATTGAACTCCTAAATACATATACCAGTCGCAAAAATCTCGCGATAGCGATGAAACTGGTCACTGGGTATTTCGAATTTGTGTATTAAAGTATCACTCGTCTTTTAACTCTATAATAAAATTAAAATAATACTAAAAAAACAACATATAATTGAAAAAAAAACAGACATGGTGTTGTTCCGAAAAAGATATTTAACTTTCTACACTCCTCTCTTTTTCCTCATTTCAATGGACATTTATACTCTTTACAAAACAATTCATTAGATGTAGGTAGTACATATTTACAAAACTTAAGTACAAGATAAATTGAACGTATTGTGTAAAAATCAGCCAGTCTACAATTTTGGAAAAATTAGATATATATGTTATCGGGTGCAATAAGATTAATTCTGTGTTCTACTAAAACAGCCAGACCGCTTTCATACAAAAACTGAATTAATTACCTTCTGAAAATGGCGTCGATCACAAAAAAGGCATTTCTTAATTCGCAAAAAACACCGACAGCACTAGAAAAATCTTACGGTACCTTGAAAATCATTAAAACTGTTCAAATACGTAATAAGATTTTTGTTTATAATCCAAAAAATCTTATGTATTCATTGTTTATCGTTTGTTAAAGTCAAAAACATTCCAACTGTTGTGTAAATTTGATAATTCACTCTTTTCACAAAATGCTATATCAGTTTCACTTTTCTATGGCTGGCTGCTTTCTGCATAACTTCGTTCAATTTAGGATATCTAATAGATCTGATAAAAATTGTTTAATTTAAAATAAGACTTTTGTATATGGCAAATTTGTATTTTTGTTATTAAATCCAAGCAGCGATAGGTTTACTTGTAGTGACCTAACGGGTCATGCCTCTCCATATGATCATTTTACTAGATTTATATAAGAATTAAATAAAAATAAAGCTCAGAAGAACTCAAAATGAAATATGATACCATCTGTGTACCATTAACTATGGACAGCGACTGATCAAGAAAGTTGAATTAAGCGTGAAATTATTTTGATAAAAAAATCGAACCAATAAAAACCTACAAGGAATTTAATTTAAATAATACGTGGAAGAAATTTCGACTATATTCTGTTGTTCTTTCAAGAACGAAACCGCTTAATTTTCCGTAAAAATGTGAGCAATTACATTTATTTGTGAAATTACGTACATTATAATTCAGTGTACTCAAGACCGCTTCAAACTTCGGTCTAAATCAATAGTAATCTATGTTAAATATAATAGTTCATTCTGACATTACTGAATCTGCTAACTGTGTTGAAAGGCGATGCATCTCCAAAGAAATTCATTATTGAAATATTAAAATTTAAATCAAGAGGGCCCTGATACTTCAAGGACCCGTAAATATTGGAACCGATAAACATGCCTGTTGTTTTGAAGGCAATACAAGACAAGAACAAGTAAGAAGAAAGCCTATTTCACTGCTTTATAAAGCCTTTGTGGGTAGTTCCACATATTTAACATAATTTGCTTCTAATGCACTGAAACTTACCCTCAGAAGAACATCAAATCTTAAGGATAATATATTATGTAATATAAAATCTACAAAAATGTGTATTTATCATTAAAAACCACGTCACATCACGAATATAATGAATTAAAAAAAGACATTCAAAATGTGGACGACTTTCATAATCCATAGTTTTGAACTTGACATCAGATTGACGGCGCTTTGAGAACTTCATGAAATCTGTATGTGGAGATGTCGTTGTTGATCAAGAAGTATTTTCAAAAGATAATTTAAACACGAGAATCCAAGGGAAGCTTTGAATGATCAAATAATTGATGGCAGCAAAAGAAAATAACAGCTTGTAATGAGACAAAAAGAAAAAAAAATGTACCCTTAAAATAAATCGTCTTGTAACTTATATCTTATTGGACAGTCTTCTATAAAGGTCAGTAAAAGTTTTTTAAATTTAAAACCTTTTCATGTTTTTTTTACATGTATTATAACAGACAGAGAACATTTCTGTATGCAAGAAATAAACTACAGTAACTTCAAATATCATAAAATTTAGTTATTACTAAGTCGAAATCAACATTTTCGTCCCCTTACACGGTAAATAGTATTAAATCCTTAATTTTGTAAATACTTAGATTTACATTTATGTATTTATTATTGTAACTCCACACCAAATCAAAGATTAGACAGTAATACAACATACAGCACTCTATGCATTTTTTTAAATGTGTATCTATTTATTTAAAAAAACAAATGGACTTTTAAGCTTCTAATTAAAAAACAAAAGATGTTTAAATTATGAAAAAAGGCTTATATATGCCTCTCCTGAAAAGTTGGGTTTATGAATAACTGTTATTTATCTCTAGCATACTGTTTTTTTAAGATATTTACAACCTTACATTGGCAAGTTAAAGTTACTATTTTACACATTGAGTTACATTAACCTTTCTGCCTATCTTAAAACAGTCGTTATTTTTAATTCTTCCATCTGCTGATTTTCTTAAATGTTCCTCCTATCTGTTACAGTGTATGTTATTTTTGATAATTCCTTAGCACGTAAAATCCAGCTATTGCATTAAACATTTGAACATACACAAAATATTGCTTATGTTTTTCGATACGTTATTTTGCTTGTGACTTTTCTCTGTTATTTTTTTGAAAATAACGATAAATTTCTTTTGGTTACAGATCTACATGTTTTTGAACATTTTTATCATGTTATATCAACATCATCATTATCAGCAGCATTTTGTTTTGCTCCCTGGTTGGAGCATATATTAATAGTCGCCATAAACAGTCTCCAGACCTTCATGTCACCTGCTAATCTCAGTGCGTCCTTCCAAGTCAAATCCGGTCCACTTAGTTAACCGGACGTCCAAGACACCAAAACTGGATACATTTTAAAGAAGTTTAATGGAAAATACTATTTGTGTCGTTATCTACCAAAGATAAAGGAAAAATGTATGCCGAAAAACAAAGAAGTACTTATTCAAGAAAAAAGCTTTAGATGTATATTTATATAAAAGTACGAATCCTCGTTTTCAGCAAGATATCTGTTAATAAAATAAGAGAATATTCGGAAGAAAGAAAAAAGAAGAAAAATAAGAAAAGAAGCTTCGCTAAGTAGAAAGAAGAAGGAAGAAAAGATGAAGCCAAAACAAGAGACGAAATATGATTAAAGATTTTTAAAACGCTAGGTATAAAATGATCATAAAATGGGTTGGCGTGTTTGGAAAATTTTAGTACAGGTTGTTTTTTAGGCTTTTAGATATAAGTAACTGTCTTTAAAATTATATTTAATGATTTTTATGTACAAAAGAGACTAATTAAAACGGTTTTGTGAATACATAACGTTTTTTTATTTTATTTTTAAAGTTTCAGATTTAAACACATTTTATATACAAAAATAAGACGCAGCAAAACAATGAAGTAATGATAACGGCTGATTTCCGGGTATATAGCGTCTTTACAACACATTATCTAGATTCTAGCGTATGCTCAAAACGTGCGTATTCTGAGTATAAATAATATTTCACTATCATTATTATTTGTTTCGTTGCGTGATTACAAATTATAAGTGGGAGGTGCCTTATACACCGAACTGGTGAAATACCACCATTCAGTATCGTAATGTCACAAAGTTGTTTGACTAGATCTGAATGACCAGTTTTTTTCGAATACGTACTGAAACCACGTTACATTTTATTTGAATGACTCAATAAAGTATGTAAATTTAATTATAAAACAAATAATTTGCAACAGAGATAAAGAACATTTAAGAGAAGGTAATATAGAAGTCTTAAATGTTCTTCATCTCTGTTGTAATATGTTGATATAAACAGCTCCCCAGGAAGTTGAATCCAGTCCTTGTCTACAAAAATTTGGAAAAACTCAAAGTATTGTTGATAAAATAGTTTGCTGTAAAATATAAACATTATTTCGACTTTTTCATATTTAAACAACGTAACTTTAGTTCCGGATAGAAATTCTCCCGTGGACGGGAGTCACAACACATAATACTATTCATAGTGTAATGATTATGCTTACGTAAACAAACTAACAAATCAGCTGTAAAAACTTCAGGTGGATATATTAATTAAACGTTATTAAAACCGGAAACAATATTTTCCTTTCAAAATAGTTAATTATGAAGTGTTACGAAACAAATTTCGATTTAAATGAGTCAAATAAAAGTATTATTTATGTACTCGGTTATGAAATTTACAAAAAAACTTTATTTACGCGTAAGTTTGAGAGGTGATTGTCAAATCAGTATTTTAAAAAAAAACATCTACATTAGACAAAAACGCAGTTAACAATAACAATCATTCCCTTTCCATACATAATGGTGCATATGGCACTGCATTAGTAAAACCAATTACAGCGTATCTTAATCATTTTTGTTACACGAAAGTAAAATGAACAGTCTAAGGCTTCAAGTACCAGTTCAGGGACTATAAAATATTCTAATAAGAATTTATTTTTTGTTAATTTTCCAAACAACAGAAAATATTTGTTGTTTTTTTACAGCGGACTTTTTATGTCCAACTTTGCAATGAATAAAAAAGTTGAACATGATTCTAGATCTTGTGTTGCCGGCCGTCGATGACATTTTCCTGAATAATGTATGCACGTAATCAATATTAGTTATAAATGTTTAATCTAAGTGAATGTTTTATGATCACTAAAATAAAATAAACCAAAAGATTATTAGCTCTCCCGATCTTGATTTCATCAAATTGTGTAAAACCAGTTCTATGTGATTTTTTTATTTTTTTTATTTATTTCTTAAGTTAGCTTATATTAAAACTAATATAAACTATTATATACATTTACATCATCTATATATATTTACATTTCTTTACAGTAACTCATACATTTATTTTTAAATTCTTTCAGAAACTTTTCATTCTTCATACATTCAGGCATCTCATCATACATTTTAAACCCTTATACATCAAACAATTTTGCGACTCAGCTCTTTTCAATAATGGTAGTCTTATTTTATCCTTTTGTCTAGTAGCATATTCATGACAATTTTTGTTTAAGACAACTTTATCCTTAAAATATTTTGGTAATTTATCGTGAAAAAGTTTATGTATAAATAACAACATATTAAATTTAAGTCTCCTTCTTACAGATAACCATTTTAGTTCATCTCTCATTTTTTTTACATTGCTGTATTTATTTTTCTTAAGATGGTGATGGCAGTCATGTGTACATATTATTATGCCTGCCTTATGTTATTCCCGTCTAATATTATGCATGTACTTTCTTAGTAATGCCAAAGGGGTGCTCATAGGAATGAGGAGTCTATTTTATATGATGCATGTTATAATTACCATTCAGGTAGAGGCCTTGTAGTGTAGTGATTAGCGCGTGTTGTACTATGCTAGAGGTCTCAGGATCGATTCTTGACATGGGAAGAGCAAACATTCAGAAAGTCATCTGTCACATAAATACAGAGCTTGAATATTTAAAAAAAACTTGTTTTTATTTCAACATAAATTAAATTACGATAATTAATGAATTTCATAAAGTTTGTTTTGCTCTCCTACAAAATAGCCCATGATCCACCACAGTATACTTCTGAGGGGATGTATTAATGCTTTCTTAAAAATAGTATTTTACTTGACGTACGTATATTTTTTCAGGTTTCATTGTATGGGATGCATCGTGCGTTGATTTCTCATCGACAATAATAACCGAAAACGTAAATAACTAAACTGCCGTAAGGATTATGTTATTGTAACTATCAAGGATTAATCATCGTATTCAGAGACAAAACTCACGAAGGAAAGTACATTCTACTGGCCTCACCTCCAAGTTATCATCTGTCTACGAGATAAGAAGGTACTTTCCTCATCTTAAGTTTTGTCTCTAAATAAGGTTATAAGTTTAGTATTTTTCGCAAAACTTGAAAAGAACTGCACAATAAGTTTTTCTGGGTTATTATGCCGTGTGTCGTTCGTACTCTCTACCGACGTTTCGGATCGCGTTACAGCGTCCATCATCAGGGTTGATGTTATTTGTGTATGAATATGTGTTACGTTAGGTACTTAGAATTTTTACCGTGTCGTAGTCGTTTTTGTGTGATGTTATGTATTTGGGACTTGTACCGTGTCGTAGTCGTTTTAGTTTTGCAATGTAACACAGATTTGTGATACGGTATAGATCCTAAGTACATAATGGTATACATTTATCTAAACGACTACGACACGGTACAAGTCCCAAATACATAACATCACACATAAACGACTACGACACGGTAAAAATTCTAAGTACCCAACGTAACACATATTCATACACAAATAACATCAACCCTGATGATGGACGCTGTAACGCGATCCAAAACGTCGGTAGAGAGTACGAACGACACACGGCGTAATAACCCAGAAAAACTTATTGTGCATCTTAACGGCCGTGAAAACCTTGAAAAGAACTAACACGCACTCAATAATTATAAATGAAAATATTTTTTCAGGCAAAAAAAAACCGACACATGGGAGAATTCTGTAAATCAATTTAATTCCCGCTGTATCGAATTGTGCTTTTGTCTAGATAAACCAAAATTACGTAATAATGTCATTGTTTACTCTAGCTTTATGTGGTCCTTGATCTTTCTGTGCGTCCTTGAGATTATCACCCCGCTATCTCACTGCCACCAACCTAAAATCTTCTTCAATATTATGTGTTGACATAAGTTGTGTCCGTTATTTTAAAAACATTTTAATGAACACCAAAAGCAAAACTAAATGAATATTCCATTAAAACATTATTAAGTAGTTTGTTGTAAAATGATGAAGGAGAGTACGCTATTGACTAATTTGTTGTATTTTTTTTGTTTAATCCTTTTGCTCTTTTCATTTGAAGAAAAACGGACCCAACTTATGTTAACACCTAATACTTCACACAAGTATTATGGTGTTATTTAGCTCAACCTTTCCGAGCCTGAAGGTGAAAAAAAATGCGAGTTCCTTAGGGGGTACTTGGAATACCCCAGAAAAAATGGTATAAATAAGACTTAAAAAAAATAAAAATATTATTAACTGTTACAACATTTCGACTTTTCTACGAAATTCATTTTTAAAAAATAAAATACTATATGTGGTATCGCGCTCTTCTCTCTGCTACACGTTGAATAACACTGATTGAAAATCTGGCTACGTGTTGGAGCGGTAGTACGCGGGGGATGCATGTAAATTGTGAAGCATAAATTTCGGTTTTTTGTGGTTATGGCCTGAAATTGGCCCCTAAATAGCAAAAGGTACACGTGCTAACTTACTAAATATATCAAAGACACTGCAAAGCGATAAATTGTTATGTTTGCTGTTTGCACGTGGAGAAAAAAAGTCAAATGTGAATTATTAATGGAAGAATTTGGCAGAAAAATACGTTATTAATTTTGATACATTCTTAACATAATGGAATAGGATTGTGCAAAAAATCAATCAATATGATGATTGACAAAAAAGTTGTTGATAGAAAATGCTAACTGAGGGACTTTTGATATCGCTTTTTGCCAAGAAGGGTTAAAATTGCATATTTAAAGATACTTAGGACACGGGTACATAATGAGGATACTGTTATACCCTATGGTGGTATATAAGATCAGTAATAAGACTTGGTACGGTTGACTGATGTTTATTGTAAAAAGTTATTATTACTTTCTTAAGAAAACGACTGTTTACTAGGAGGGACAAATCTAGAATGACTTGCCAAGCTGTGTGGGTATGCAGACTACTGTAGATGTATTGTTGTTATCAAAAATATACTTACATTCCTTACAACTCTCCACCGCGTAACCTGGACTTACCTATACAAAACAATGAGACTAGTTAGAATAAATATGATATTCACACGATTCTATATAAGATTACTTGACTCTATACAAACCAAAGAATGACCAAGTGATTCTCATCTCCGGAGTGTGGTGCCCGTATCTCGCTGTACCCGCGGTCTCAGCGGCTCCCTCCATGGCACTACATGATGCGTCAGATCTGAAACGGAATAAATCTTCCCTTAAATCATTTCGGTCAGACAAACCGGGAAGCTGCGGTTCATCAGCTGCAACTCTTCGAGTTTCAGCGATGCCCCGCGCCGCAGTTCCTTCAAACCTCTCCGGTTTAGTAACTTGCCAATGAACAGATAATTTCTTAATCTGATCGAACTGTCTTTTCCATGCCATGTTTGATCCATTAATTCAAACTATATATATTTTAGTTCCTATTTTCCTAGTGATTTCTCCCTTTACCCATATATTTTTATTACTAATTCTAAAATTCTTAACTAAACAATTTTGTCCCATATGGTATTTTTATTTTTTCCTACATCTATAGTACTTTTGCTGATTACTCTGGTTGATTTGAACTCTATCTGAAATATCTTCATCAACTCTTCCTTCCCCCTCTCCCTCCTTTCTTGGAACAAGAAGGTTGAAAGCCGTCTTAATACGCTTTCCAAACATCAACCTATCTTGATCTATGCCCGTAGTACTATGTAGTGTATTCCTATAGTCTGATAAAAATTCATATAACCTATCACCATAATTCCGAGAAAAACTGTTACTTTTCATATTTTTTTAAAGATTTTTTTTTGCTGTTTACACCGCATTCTCAGCCAATCCATCACTTTGAGGGTGATTAACTGGCGTAGTAACATGTTCTATTCCTGTTTGTTCACAATTTTTTCAAAATTCTTTAACAAAGTATCACTAACAATTTATTCCGGCTAACCGAAAATTGAAAAAAATATTTTCAATTCTTTAATAGTTGTGGTTGCATCTTCCCTAGCTACCTCAACACAGTCTAGCTATTTTGATGTTGCATTGCTTAAAATTAAAAAAATATTTATTTCCTAGTGGACCCCCAAAATCAATATGTACTCGACTCCACACAGTAGCTGGATATGGCCAAACAGTGAGTTCACTATCTACTGGTGTTTGAGCATTTTCCATGCATTTACTGTATTCCTTTGCCAATGATTCTATTTATTAGTCGATTTTGGGCCACCGTAAATATCCTCTTGCTAGCCCCTTAATTTTTGCAGCCCCTAAATGAGATCGATGAAGTATACTTAAAATTGATTTTATCAACTCCGCCGGAATAACTACCCTGTGGTTCCAACATAAACAACGTTTCACAATTGATAATTCATTCCTTTTTAACCAGTAGCTCCATTTTACATCCTCTTTATCTATTTTATTTGCCCTGCAAATATATTCAAAAAAAAAAATAAAGTGTACTTTAAAATTAATTAGTGATAAAATTGCAGGGGTATCAAACATAGAATGGATTATTTTATATCAATTTAATAAATCAGTTATAACTCTCCCATCGCTTAGTCTTAATAATTTCAAAATAAACAGTAACAAATTATAATTTAAAAATTCAATCCCAACACCTAATTTAAAATTAATAAATAGTACAAAACTATTTTGGATCTTTTCGATACAATATCGGTGCCTAAAATAATGAAGAGCCCAGATTGTAGAGTTGTACTCCAAAATGCTTCTTACAAAATGACGTGTACATTATTATATAATCGGGTTGTTGCTAGTGCCGCGGACTAACGAATCAGAGATCCGACGCTCGAACTCATTTTTACACACATTTTTGGCACATTTATACCTAAGCCTACTTCTTGTAGAATAGACAACGTCGCATTCCCTCTAATTCGGTAGCTGGAGTAAAAAGACCGACATACAGTGGTGCCTCACACAACGAACTTAATTCGTTCCAGGAGCAAGTTCGTTATGCGAAAAGTTCGTTATGTGAAATGCGTTTTCCCATAACAATACATGTTAAAAAAAAAAATTCGTTCTGTAGCATAAAATATGGTAAGATGACATAAAAAAAAGATAAATTTTTTGTTATTATTTTTATTTAGATACATCTAAAAACATAATGAAAAAAACACACATTTTTTAATTTTAAGAAATAATCGAATCTTGCACATCTTCATCCATTTTCCGCTTTTTGGCCGATGGTGCAGTGAAAAACCTGTCCAAAGTCGTTTGTTTCTCTCTTTTCTTCAACATCTGCCGGAAATAACGGACAAGAGTATCTGAGTACAGGTCGTTGATCCTGTTTGCTTCAGCGGAATCCGGATAGTGGGCATTGGTAAACTCCTGAACTGCTTTCCATTTGACCAGGATGTTCTTGATGTCAGCAGTTGGAATTGGTTGATTGTTTGATTGTTGCTCCTCGTTATCAGATGACGCTTCCCTTTGAGCATTGTCCTGTTGTTGGGCCAGAAGTGTTTGGAGCTCTTCAATTGTCAGCTCTTCTTTGTGTTCCTCAATAAGCTCCTCTACATCCTCTTCAACGATTGCTGCGACACGTGCGTAAGTTAAGCGTACTGCTCAGTGACTAACGACTGCCTGCGCGGAAGGATGCAATAAATCGGCAGTGATCGTGTGAAGTGGGCGACTTCGTTGTGTGAAGCGAAGTTCGTTGTGTGAAGCGAAGTTCGTTGTATGAATCGTGAAATGAACGAAAAGGAAGTTCGTTGTGTGCAGCGTTCGCTGTGCGAGGCGTTCGTTATGACAGGCACCACTGTATTGATAACATGCTTTGTTTTAGTAGTACCTTGCGCGTAGGCTAGGTGGGTTCAAAGTGTGTTAGGATGCTTCACGCCCTGATTAATAGTTTGTGTAACACTTTTAGGCACATACAAATCAGAAAAGTATCCCTAAGTAAATTTATGATCTACGCTATATGCCCAGAATTATATTTATTTCTCAATTATGTCTGCATATATTCTTTATGAAATATTTTGTTTAAATTTATTTTTCAGTTTAAGTCAATAAATAAAAGTCTTTTTCGAACATGGTTTTCGCTGTTTCTTTTTTACAAAGCTCCAAAATTTGTTGAATAAATGTCTTATAAAAAAACCCTAATTTATTTGAAATAGTAGAATAAGAAAAATATTGCATTTCATCCATGCAAGAAATAAAAAATATATTGATTCATAAAAGTGTAAATAATATATTTTCAATTACGGGTCTCACACCTGGTTCATTCACCACACAGCCTAAGATAGGTGCACTGACGCCGGGTTAATTGTTTGTCCACTTTTTCACTATCTGAAGCTCGATGATTAGTGCTTTGGTGGACTTATGTTTTAAACAAATTTTTGGTCATGTTTCCTTATTATTTGAAATTTTTAACGCAATTCGGATACCTGCCTATCTAATGGTTTCAAGTAATCGAGATGTGAAACCTTAAATGATAATTAATTAGAATGATTTTTGATTAGTTAATTAAAATTATAAATACAAATTTTTAAAAGGTGTCCTTACTAAAAAATAGACAAGTATTATTACAATATTTTTAACAAAAAATATATGTAACAAAAAAATTTATAAAATGCATCATAAAATTATAATTCCATATAAAAAAAATGATATAAATTTACACAGAAGAAAAAATAAATGAATTTGAGATGAATAAGTCATTGAGATACTAAACTAATATTAAAATTTCCTGAATTACACACAAGTCATGGACAAAATAGTTTCGTTTTTAAAGGAATAAAAAATTTAATTAATTTTACAAATAAACTAAAAACTATAAAAAATCATATAAATAATAAAAAGTTACTTTAAACATTTTTTTGAATCCGAGAAAAAACAGCTTTTTGTTATAATCAGTATTACTGTAGTATTACGAGTATTTTCGGTTTTAATTTTTATTTCGTATATTTTTTTTCCTCATGGATAAACGAAATGATATAATATATATATAACTTCAAATTATTAAATAAATATAACAGTGTGAGTCACTCTCCAAGCACATGAGCTAGGTTGTCTCTTTTTTGGAAAGTTACAGCTATAACATTCAAAAATTAAAAGTATATTATTTTTATTATGATTATTATTTATTATTAGTAGGTTATTTAAAATACCCACTGTTATGTGGATAGGTACTATTTTATGATTTAAAATAAATAAGTTCATGCAATGCCTCGCAAATAATCTCCGAATATCGGACACACGTACCCAGAACAAGGGAGGGGGTTGGTTGGAAATATTAAAGGGGGGGTGGTGGTGGGAGTCTGTAATCTTCTCTCACAGACTGGCTCTGCAGACGTCTGGCTCTCGCCTCCCTACCCACACCGACGCAACCTTCTCTCAATATTAAGTATAACCATGCTTGATGAATTTATTTTTTTAAATATTGAAAAAATCTTAATTCTACAAATAATAACCAAAACGATGGCAAACAAACACACGGAGTTCATAGTGGACTTGCCTTGATTCGCCAGCGTGAACAAATAAATGTCAAAAACATATAAAAAAATTTAAAAAGTAAAGGTAAATAAATATAAATGTTATTTCTATTTAAAGCATTAACTTAGTGGTCAAACGTTTTACTAAATGTCATAAATTTGTGTACATAATCACTTACCGGCTTTTTTACGTCTACAACGTAAAATATTTTCATAACTTGAATGTCGTGTTGATTTTAAAACTTTATGCAACAACTATGGTGAAGGCGACTAGTGAGTTTCGCATGTTTGTATAAAAAATTTAAGTATCTTCATCGGTAACCTGTAATTATACGAACATGTTTGGAAAAAAAATGTATACACATTCTCTTTTTCATACAGAAAACTCAATTTTATTTTGAACATTTATTTTATTTTATTTACTATCGATATGTTTCTTTTTTGGGTGATACCGTGTGTGTTGGATTTGTTCTGACGTTTCAGCTACCATTGCAGGAGCCATCTTCAGGGTAAATTTAGATGAAGAAAAGGCTCTTGCAATGGTAGCCAAAACGTCGGAACAAATCCAACACACACGGTATCACCCAAAAAAGAAACATATTAATAACAGTGACCGTGAAAACCTTCGCACCTATTTATTTATTATCTTATTATAAACATAAAAATTTTGTATTTGCCAGCCTCGTGGTGTAATAATACGCTGCTATTGGTGTACCAATGCAGTGCCCTATGCACCATTAAGTGCAGAAAAGGAGTGATGATGATGATATATACAATTATACGTTTTTACAAAGTTGCTTTGAATGTCTAATAAGGGTTATTTACCCTGTTCTAAGACGATAAAAAAACAAAAAAAACTGTAATCAATGCATAGAAGAATATATGAAGGTTGTAAAGATAATGAAAAACATAGCAAAATACATAACAAAAAACAAAGTAAAAAATGTAGTTAAATATAAAGTAGAAAAACATATTTACAAACACAAAAAAATTCGTGGAAAATAAAATACATATTTTGAACATAATAAGAAAATATATATGTATTCCAAAAAACATACTAAAATACGAAGTAAAAAAAAGACAGTAAAACATATAATTTAAAAAAATACACACATATAGTAAAAGAAGGAACAAGTGGCATGATCAGAAAAAGCAGGCACAACCGAAGAGCATGTATGACAAGGTGTATGAATGAGGAAGAAACTAGAAATGTATGCCAGGATAGACGTGTGTGGCGGACCATTCTCGCTGCCTACCTCTAAGAGGAAATGACGTGATGGTAGTAGAGTAATAGTGGTAGAGTAAAAAAGAAACAAAAAAAACATAGCAAAAACAAAGTGAAAAGTAATTAGGGTCTCCAAAAATTCAATCAATAAAAAAGGTAAAATATATAATAACTATTCAAATATATAAGATAAATCTTAACTTCACATCGTAATGCGGGCCACGGCGAAACAATGGGTATTGTCCTTTTTTTATTTGTATGTAAATTGTAGTCACCCTAAAACAAATCCTTGGAAAAACTACCCTACTTCAATACAAGGCCACCCCCTTCTTCGTCTGCTTCACTACCTCGTGTCTTCTCTCCTTTGTACTATTTACATATCACTTTATGATAAGAAAAATGTGACAGCCGAATGTCATATAAATTTCATAATTTAATTAGGAACTTTATTTATTATTTATTTTATTAAGAAACAATGATAGATGATTGGATAAATATACATAGATTACACACAGTATTTACACATGTATATTTTTAGACGCGTCACCCTTTTTTTTATTATTTTTTATTAGGAAATCAACAGATGTTATCAAAATAATAAAATATGCACAATAGTTCATACGTTCAGTTAAAGTTTATGAAGAGAACTTGTAAGAAGGTTGGAGGTGAGTGGAGGAGAGTGATTTATATATATATACAAATATTTTTTTTTATTTATTCAAAGAAATGCCCACATATCCTAAAAATAATAATAACGTATCCCTAGCTCTATGAGGCCATGAGCCATGTGTTGAATTAGGATACAACATAATTGAAAGTGGAAGCATGCACGTTATTAAACAATAGCAAAAATAAAAATTAAAAATTATTATAAAAACACATATTTCAATAAACTTATGGACATCTTAATTGTACCTAAATATATGCAATATCTCGTAGCAGTCTCCTGCAATGGTCACTTCCTTGAGACAAAATTTAAACTTGTGCACTTCTCCTGAAAATGGCTTTCGTTTTAGAGAACTTATTATTTTCATCCAGAACATTGAACACTCTCGAGGCTACAAAAGAAAAAATTATCCAAACAAAAGTCGTTCGTATTTAGTTGATAAATTCAAAAATGATTAACGATAACTACATAAATATATAAAAAGTTAAACAAATTTATTACACACTGAAAACCGCATCACTTTAGTGTTTTAAAAATATTAAAAACAAAAATAATAGCCGTGCAATTTTTTACGAATGATACTCAAATAATTATACATTTCACAGTTTTACCATTTCAATTTTCATATTTTTACTAAAACCAAAATCCCACCAAACCACTTTCTGTAGCTTGTTGGTGGAAATTTATATTTATACTAACTTATATGATATTATCTACATTTATAAAAACAATCGGGTTGTGGTCCCGTGGCTAGTATTGTGGACTCACGGATCAGAAGTCCGAGGTTCGAACCCCACTCTACCCCAACTTGATTTCCATTTTCTAATAGTGAGTTATTTACAACTCGTTGAAAATGGCCACCGAAATTGAAATATTTGTGTAAATTATAAGAACGCTAATATTTTTTTTTTTTAAAAACAACTGAAAAAAATTAATTAACAGATTTAAATAACAGCTAGAAAGATTAAAGTATACATGCTTTTACAAATAATAATAATAATATCGTTTTAAATACAAGAGAATATTTGAAATATTACAATATTTACTTATAAGTTACTATTCATATATACACTTTTGATCGAGTAGCCATTTTTTTATTTTGCTCTTGTTACATTATGTGTTAAATTTAAGTTCTTTCGCCAATAAATCAAAAATGCTAGGTACTGAATATTTGAGAGGTCTATTACCATACTTATTACATACTTTTGGTACCACCAAACCATTATTATACGTAAAACGTGTATTATAGTTATGATTGAGTAGAATTTTGAAAGTATTACTATTATATTGATCTAAAATGATGAAAAGCCACAGTAATTATCGAACAGGTAGAGTTTTAAGTGTTTTGTACAGAAGAACATTATTACTTCTTTGTTCGTAAATCTCTACTGGTACAATTCTCTTAACTATAGAATACTGTAGACCTTGGGTGGTAGAAGTCTATAAAACAATGCTTTCTGCCTATCAGGAAAAAGTAAATGCATGATAACTGGAGATCAGACTTGGATCTATGAAAACGTTAATTTTAAAAAACATTTAAAAGAGATAAAACCATTGTATTCGTTTAGAATAAGTAATTGTTGAACTTTTTTGAAAATTTTAGTTTTATTATAATTTATGACCCTGGTTCATGATTAATCGAGTAATCTATTATTTCACTAGTGATAAAATGTAAAAATGTGTTTGTCTGTGTTTCTTTCACGTCTCAACGAAACAACTGATCAATGTGAATTTTTGAAAATGGAACGCCGGAGAGCTGTCAAGTGGAACAGTTTACTTACAAATATATGTATCCTTCTATCGGAAAATTCTAATTGCTAAATACAAAACTAATTAATTAAATGACTTAATGGTTCCTAATTCCTCGCGAACGAATTGCGGGTAAAAGCTAGTAATAAAATAAAAATATTTGTCATTGAAATATAGTAAATATTTTACACGAAGAAGGTTTGACAGCTGAAAATGCAATGTCTAATTTGTTTGTCAATATCGAGTTCCGGAGCACTTGAAGTAACGTCGACTTCTAGAATAGTGTGTTGGCAAATAATGTGGTCATTCGTCAATTTGCGCAAGTCGTATACGGTTGTGAATACGAACAAGTACTGAAAAGGGCCTTTTGAACGTAATCCAAATCATTTTATCCGCAATAAAAGAACGCTGCACAAAGAAAAATGGGTAGAATCTTTTTCAATTCGCGATCTTCTAAGGAACTAAATAATTAAGAGTTTTTGCTGGAGAAATACTGAAACTACCCTTATTTCGAGTGAAATATAACTTTCAGAGTAAACGTGTTTTATATAAATGTTGTCGATACGAATGTTTCCAGATTAAAAAATCTTAATTACTACAAAGCATAATAGTTCATTCGGTCGGTGTATTTAAAAAAAGCTTTTTATATATATATATTGTCGACGTCATTACCAATAAGATGGTAATAAATAAGATTGCAAAAAAAATATCAATTTTGGGAAGGATCAGAAGATTTATTGATAAGGACTCCTGCAAAACTATTTACAAAGCAATTATTGAACCACACGTTAACTACTGTAGTAGCATTTTATTTTTATCAAACAAAGAAAACATTGATAAACTAACTGTATTACAAAATAAAGCCTTTAGAATCATTTTGAAAAAAAACAGATATACGAGGGTAAAGTCGATGGTAAAGTCGATGGTAAATGAAATGAAATTATTAACATATAAACAAAGAATATTTTACAATACAATGATATTTGTTCATAAAATCATAAACTCTAATAAAAAAACAGAATTTCGGAAAAAAATTGATCGGAACCAGCATGAACACGATCACAATACTAGAGAAAAGAACAAAATTAGACTTCCATTTAGGAAAAAGGCAAAGTCACAAAATTAAATTTTATTTAAAGCAATTAAAAAGTATTACGAAATGGAAAAAAATATTTATGAAGAAAAAAACATATCAAAATTTAAAATAATGGTCAAGACATATGTGATAAGCAATTTATAAATTAAATATATTTTCAATGTTATTATTAGAACACACATAACAATATGTATGATATGTGTGCCCTACTTTAAGATTTAAATTTTTAAAAAAAATAAAATTAAATTCCAGTGAAAAGGCTTCTGACTGTGGTACCGTGAACCCTTTGTTCAGTTACGCTGTCCGTGATCTGTGCATGTTTTAAATGTTGATAAACTTGATTGTAGTAGTAAAAAAAAATTGCACCAAATCGTTTTTGAGATGTCATCAATGATACATCTTCATTTGAGAGGCAAGGTCAAGTTTTATAAATATGGTTTCGTAGGTCGTAATGCTGTCAATCGGCTCCATTACGTGCGGTTTTTATCTCGTTTGACAAAATCGTGTTTCCCGTTTTTTTTACAAGCTTTTGGTAAAACTGATTTGTCTGCGCCTGTGCCTATTAAAAACTTAATGTCGGTCTTTTTTCGTATACGCAGAGGCGATATATCGCTGCTTAAATTCAAAAGAGGCGCAAATTTAAATATGTATTCTTTCAGTGCGGCCAATCAAAATTTTAACACGTGTTTTTGCTTTTCTTTTTAAATCTTAATTTTTATATTTGAGTTTTTAATATCGCTAGATGCGGTTTATAAATCTACGTCTATTTAACTATGGAGTTTTGTGCTAACTATCACAAAGAATTTTCTGAAGTTAGCCACGAAAACGCAAAAGGGCCTTTTTGCGATTTGGGTCATTTATAATGTAAAATCTATAGAAGTCTTTCTCTTTTTGAAAAATATGACCGATTGAAATCTCATTTTTATATAAAAAGGAATTTCTGGGTTTTTGATTTGTGTCCTTTTTGAATTTAAGCAGCGAGATATCACTGGGAAGGTCTTAACCCTCTAATTTGGTCTTCCGTTGCTGTTTTCCAGTTTAAAGTTGCATAGTTTGTTGCACTTTTTCTGTTTTACTCCGAATGTAATATAGAAGTGGCTTTTTTTGTTGAACCAATTGGATAAGACCCTTTTTTTTTTGTTTTTTAGTTGAAAGTTGTATTTCTTTTACCTTGCATTTATATTCGAGGTTTACATTTCTAAAGTGGAACTTTTTTGCTTCTCAGAAGCTTTTTTTTTTTTTTAGTATTGGGATCAGGGAGAAAATTTTATAATATGCTAATCAAGAACTTCTCAGCATTTGTTTTTGTGAAGAGGAAACCACTTAAAACTCTTCAAAAGAAGCCGGCCTGTTCACAGTCATAAACAAGCCTTCCGTTCCACTGGAAGAGTTTTTTCGGCATATTGCATCCTAAATTGATTTATTTTTATCAATGTCCTGCACTTACTTGACCATGTAAGATAATACCTCTCGTGTGAGTTCATCATGAAGTATCACCGATTCAATATCACATAGGTCCTTGCCCAAACTGGTACCTCCAGAATTCACTCGGATAAAACTTTGTAGTGCACAACCAGTCAAGTTTCAATTTGCCATTATTTTATTAGCAATTACTATGCTAAGTGGGCCGTTCATTTTTCTGTCCGCATTCACCCTTTTCCAATAATTTTCTCTACTCATAGATATTTTGAAAACATGTTTTCCAGATACAATAATTCTTCCACTTGTTCAAGGCATTCGTCGTTCACATTTTTTATGCACCCAGTCACCTTATTTTTCGTTTCAAATAAAACTTATGACTTACGAGTTACTTTCATTCATCACCAATTTCCCCTTCAGGCTTGCATCGTATATTCAAGAGACTATTCGTTGCAAATTTTCCTTGCTGCTTGCTAAAACAACTGCATTATTAGCGTACAACAAACAGTAAACTCACCGCGAAACATTCAATTGTACTCCAATACTCATCCATTATATTTTTTCCATATTGTTTTCAATGGAAATGTAGATAAAACAACCATGATTACATTTTTTATTCCTATTTTACGCCCTTTGAGATCGCAAACTATGGTGTGAATCCCGCATTAACTCTTATATAAGCTGAAGTTGTTTAAATGGATAAATCACCGGAAAATGCCCAGATTAAAACAAAACCCTGCAATACTATTATCTCGGTTAAGATGTCTATAATGAAAATTCCTTTATCTTTGCTTGATACATGTCTATTTTTTTTTTTTATATTCATAGTTATATATAGATTTTCTCATTAATCTTATTAATTATTTTCATATTCAGACACTTCAAAATATACCAACCTGTGTTCTCGTCATTAAAAAATATTCATAAATTCTTACGAAATACTTCTTGGCATAATTCTGAGTATAAGAGAACCAGAATCTCGAACATGTGCTAAATATGATGTATTTTTCTTCTTACATTATCTAAAATTAAAACTTGAAATTCAAGATGAAACTTGACAAGTGCTATAATACTATATTGTTCGTTTCCAGGCTGACAGTTTGTGTGTGAAATAGAACCAAAATCCTGAAGGAGTGTTTTGGACAAAGCAAAATTCTGGAAAAGGAAATTGAGACGAGATAAGTTTACCTCGATGTGTAGTGAAGCTCTGTGTTTCTATTCTCATTATGATTATTAATCTCTATCTTTTATTTTACTTATTGTGTTTGGTGTGATTTTGTTTGGTTATTTTTCGGATAATCGATCATGTCCAATCACTTTAATCCCAATCAGTGAAGAATTTACTTCCCTCTTTTTCTCAATACAATGAAGTGCATATTAAATACTTTCGGATTACCTTCTTTCAACACAAAGATGCAAAGACTACCAGATTACAGAAAGGTTTGTCGGGCAGCTTTTTTCGTTCGGCAATGAGCAATTTTTCCGTATACGTGGAACCGCCAAGGAGACTTATGTTCTCAGATGCGTGTAGCATGTGGTGGGCAAGCTGTAATCGAGTTTGGTATCTTCGGTTCTCCAACTTATTTGTCGTAATTTATTTTCTTCTTATTTTTCTGACACATTGATATTTTTATTTTTATTTATTTAAAATATATTTTACATATACCTCATTGTACATAAACCTTAAATTACTTGGTGTTTATATAAGAATGAACGTAAAAATGAACGTGAGTGGGTATTAATGGTTTATCTGCAAATTACACCACTATTTGGCAAGATGCCCAGTCTGGCTTTTAACAACAAACATTACTTCACCTAATGCGAATCTCATTTGTAAAATTAACTCTTGTTAAGCCGTACAAATACAGACCTGCTTATGTACTATTATCTGTAAATCAGTGTTTATGTTAAAACCAAAATTCAATTCTTTTCTAAAGCATTTTCGATTTTAAAAAAAAAACAAAATTCTTATTAACGATTTCAAATGTATGTAATAATATGATTAATAAAGAGCATTGTATTGATTGTTAATAATTTATTTTAAATTAATAGCATTTCCACACTTTTAACTTTTTTAGTGCGTGAGAATTCCAATTTGAAATTGCTGTTTTTTTCTAATTACTGTGGGGGTCGAAGTCTACGATCGTTGACACACACACGTGCTAAATAATTTTACCTGAAATATACAGCAATGACCTATAAAGCAAGTTATCATTTCATGATGAAAAATGTTTTGCTCATAAAACGTCTGTCTAGATAAGAGCAACGTCTTTCGGTACATAAACCTAATTACACACTTCGTTTCTACCATGAAGACATGAAAAACAAAGAATAGTGGCCTATAAAGACACCACAGGGCTCATAACGTCCAGTCAGCATATGCAAATCAGCCCAAAGAGTCAGCTCAACCAAGTCAGCTCCACGCAGTCACTCAGTTCCAGTATGTAGTCCAGTCCGGTCACTTCAACTCATCATCGCCATTACTCTCGCCCTCAACAACAAAATGTCTTATCTTGGTATTTTTTTTCTACAGGACCTCGACTCACATGTTTTATACGTGTATGATTTATATTATTAATTGTAGCGCTTTCACACTTATAGATTACGCAGACAGGTCATAGTCTAAGCTTATAACCGAGTTACACAGTTAAAATCCGCGCTGTGCCAGCGGGTGCCCTGCAAGACATCTTATCAACATGTGATAAATAAGGTCCAAGAAGAAGTTTAAACATTGGAAAATTGTTTTCAAGCGTTGCCTAGTATGTGAAATAATTCAGTCAGATGAATCTCTTCACAACAATAAAGGTTTCAGCTCTTTAACTTCACTTCAATCAACAGATGGAAGTCTTGAAGAAATGTGGATATTTAAACATAGGAAAAATGGTGAATGTTACACAGTATGTAAAGTGGCCACTTAAACCAGCCAATGACAGGTCATAAGATCTGTAAATCCCTAGACTTCCATATTCCCTTATTTAAGGGATTCTCCAACCCTGTTGTAATTTGTTAATAAATAAGCATTAAACATCAACACCGGTGTTTTCTGTCTACCTCCAACTGGAGCTCCAACCCTCAATAACCAACAAGAGCTTCAACCCTCAACAATCAGCTAAATCCTACACTTCTTATTTTTTATAAGCCTATTTTTGTTCATTAAAAGTTTAAAATTTTTATCATTTCACTCATTGTTTAAACAATAAATGACAGGTCTTGAGCTCTGTAAATGCCTAAATTTCCATACATTTACTTATTTATTTAACTTTTTAAACAAAACATTTATTTAAAACATTTAAGTTTGTAAGTAAAAATTCTTGATGGAAGTTCATTGTAATTTATTATGTAAAGAAAAGACGAGTGATACTTTAATCCACAAATTTGGAATATCCAAAGATGTCGCGAAAGCGAGGAAACCGGTCACTGGATATTCCAAATTTGTGGATTGAAGTATCACTCGTCTTTTATTTATAAAAGAAATAACATTTATTGTTGGTTGGCGGGCTTATTGCCAAATGGCCAAAATTTCTTCCAACCATCCTTATTCCATTCTCAAAAATGTTTTCACTATTTATTGCAATAAATGTCGGTGTTCCTTTATTTCATAATAATGAGGAAGTTCAGTACTACGATAAAACTATTTTTTATACGCGGTTAAAGTTAAAGCGTTTATTTGGAAAAATAAATAAAATAAAATAGATATTAATAATACGATAATATTTATTAAAATGGAACGGTTTTTTTTACTCGGGTTCTAAAACGTATTTAAATTTACTTTCAATTTATTTACTGATATATAAGTTTTAATAGTTTTTACATTGGGGATATTAGTGCATTTTTTATTATTTTTAAAACAAAACTATTTTGGCCATGACTTTTGTGGAATTTAGGAATTATAATATTATTTTGGAATTCAAATATACAAGCTTGTGAAGAAATTAAAGAGAACATCGGAAATTCAAATGTTTTAAAAAAATACTTTGTACTTTCTCCAGTATGTCAATATACGAGTACGCAACGTATTGTTAATTCCAAATAAATCTTACGTAGCTTTAAAAGAGGTTTTATATTGTTTAATTGTTTTTAAAGGGCTTAGATACACGTATAATAAAATTTAATATTTTACAGGCTTTTTTAATAATTTTATATATGTTTAATTGAAATGTCATTTTTGAGTCCAGAACAAAACCAAGATTTTTTAATTTTTGAACACGGTTTAAAACTGTACTCAATAAACAATATGAATAAATTATCGGATATTTTATTCTCGTAAAGGTTATATTTATAAAAAAACAGCAGTGGTCCCAAAATGCTCTCTTTTGAGACACCAAATGAGAGTCACAATCAACTTTTAGTTTCTGTAATCTTCCACTAACAAAGCTTTCAAATCATTTTAATAACTTTCCTTGAATTCCTATATTATGTTTTCTTTTCAAAAGAATTTTATGAAAAATAGTATCAAAAATTTTCGCCAGGTCCAAAAAAATAGCCAAACATTTTATCCCGTTATCTAGATGTTTAGTTATTGTTTCAGTTAATTAAGCTAGCGCATTTTCTGTGCCCATGTCTGTCCAAAATTAATATTGATTTTCTGAGAGTTGGTAATTTTTAGTTATTAAGTTTCAGTTTAACCATTTTTCCAATTATTTTAGAAATGGAATTGAGCAAAAAAATAGACCTACAGTTTTTAATATACTTTTTGTCACACCTTTTATATATTGGTATTACAATAATTGTTGTAATTTTTTCAAATGTATATGCTGCAGTCACAGAAGGTAAATTATAAGTAAGAGTATCTTCGTCAAATTTCAAATCATAAGGAATATTTTATGCTAGTGTGTTTCCAACAGAAATAGATATGGCTTGCTCATGTTTTAGTGTCGGAAGTTGAAATCGTACTGCTTTTGTTAATACTGTATTTGGGTTGTTTTTGATTACAAACTTCATGTGATTTCTCTTACTATTTTCCAGATTTATGCAGGATTAGAGTTTTTGATTTCGTAAATCAGCTTTTTATAATAGTTCTCTTTCGCTAGTCTTATGTTTTTTTAAACAAATTTCTTTAATTTTTATGAGTATATAGAATAATTACATCGTTAATTTTTTTTCTGTATTTTATGAGTAATTTATTAAGTTTATGAATTGTTTGTACTAAAGTGTTGGTGATTCATGGAGTGTTTTTTTTAAATCTACTGTTGAACATTTTAGATGGCAGTTAGTTTAATTGCAATTGCTTTGGTGAATAACTATTTTTATTGCTGAATCGAAATAAGTTTTGTAAATTGGATAATTTATGTCTTTTCAGTATTTTTTTAACAGTCTTTATTCTATAAAATCCACACATTATTACAATATTAATACATAATAAAAAGAAAACAAAGTATTTAAACAATAGTTTGTCATCGGGTGCTTAGACATTAGTTTTAATTGAGAATTAAATAAAAGAGAACATACATAATATTGTATACGTATATAATAATGAAATTATATAATTTTGTTTTTGATGCTTTGAAAGATTTAAAATATTATTAAGAAGACAGAAAAGAAAAAACTCAACAAAACCAGATAAAATGGTTGAATTTTTTTTTTTTAAATAGGAAAATAGAGAAAATAAAACAATTGAAATTAAAAAATAGCCATAGAAAATACATATATTAATAGTGTGTGCTCATAAATGTAACTAAAACCAGATAAAAAATAAAACAAAGTTAATCTAAAATTTTAATTCATATCTACAGAAAAAACAAAATAAATAAAGAAATTTAAAGTACCTATTAAAATTAAAAATCAAAAATTGTGAATAAAATATGAAAAAAATGAAAGAATAGGTAAAAAATAAAATTATCAAAATATATTTAATGAGAGATAAAAATACTTTAGTAGTTAAATAATGTTTTACAAAAATAATAAATCAGTATTGAAACGTTCTTTCTACTAACCACTTTCGTAATGAAAACATAATTTTATTTTTAAGTCGAGCGAAAACGTATTTAATATTTTTGGAACAATACAATCCAACTTACGTTGTCCATGATTATTATTAAATTCTGGTACAACTGGGCCATCAACAGATGTAAATCTTGTTCGATAGATTTATTCTAATTTATTTTTTTACATCGAGCTGAACATCTGTTGGATAATAATTTTGCTCAATAAAATACCCTTAACTGGTAAAACATTTAATTCTTTATACAAGAATCTAGTATTGTGTCTCTAATTTGGGTGCAATTAATTGGACAAGTGCATTTTGAACCTTTTGTACATATTTAATGTTTGTTGCACAAGATATAAAGGTTTAAATAGTTTTAATATTATCTTCATGTATCGAATAAATACATGAATGTCCAATCCTTCAGTGCCAATCCAGGGATTGTGAAATTTTATATTGGATACGGGTTGTGGTCCCGTGGGTAGTGTTGCTCAATTCAAATCAAGAGGTTTGAGGTTCGAACCTCGCCTTAACATCACTTGTCTCTAATTTCCTAAGACATCACGACATTACATTCTATTTACGACTAAATGAAAATGGCCCCTAAATTGAAATCGGTAAATTAAATCAAAAGAAGGCAAATATTTCCATAAAAAAGATCGTCATTTAAAAAAAAAAACAATAAATCATCACCCCACTTCCCCGTAAGCTAGACAGAGAGGAAAGAACTCCATGTCACTCTGTCTTTGCATATGAACCTCGCTTCCTCTCCATTCATACATATTCTCATGCTCTCAAGCCGACTATTTTGACTTTTGACATGTTGTGTCCATTTTTAAGTATTTTTTAAATTTGGTCGGACCATGTCTTCACTTTTTTATGTTAACCATGGTGAGAATCGAAACCGAGATCTCTTGCATGGTAGGCAAACGCGCTGACCGTTTTACTACGACGGACATTAGATTTACGAAAAATAAATACATTGAATCATTTTTAGTACTTATCTTAATGCCTTGCAAATTGGTAGATTTCCACATATCTGCGTCACAAAAGGTACTCAATTTTACCTACCTAATTAAAAAAAAAATCTAAATATTCCTATCTCAAACTTCCTTTTAAATATGATAAATACGCATTTCATGGGAAATTTGCTCGACATTTTACCTATTGTAATATATTATTTTCATTTTACCTTTTGTCTATATATAACAAACATTTGTCATTCTCGGGGTTTCAGGTCGTTAAGATGCAATTAGACACCAACGCATAACCCAGTATAATAACGAAACCCGCCGCAATGGTAGAATTTCCTAAATCTACTATTATTTTATGGATTCCGGGAACGGTATTGTATTTTTATATTTGCTGTTGAAGTTCTGTACAGTTTTTGAATTAAGTATGAATCACTCAATGCACTCATTTAGTGGTTCAAATTTAATTGACTTTGCCAACACAAACCCGTTGTCATACTTTTGTGTTTTTTCGTTTGTTTAAGTGACAGTGTATTTGTAACAATATTGAAAAAAATAAAGTCTTTGGGTGAGTTAAAAGAAATATGCTCAAAGATTATACATTATTAAAACTTCATTTTTTTAAAACACTACTTTTAAAAGTGAATTATTTAGTGAATTTAAAAAAAAAATTGTTCGGGTATAAATACATGTTAAGCGGAAATGTATTATATAAGTTAGAATGGTGGTTGTTAATCTTATTTTTTTATAACCCTTAAGTAAACAGAAATATTTTAAATAAAATGAACAACAACATCAATGTAAAAGTTATCATTAAACAAAACTTTGAAATAAATAAAAATAAATAAATTGTTTAATAAAACAAAACTATGATTTAAACGATAATTTATTACAAAAAACACTTGTAAATGTAAATTATTTATAAAATCAAACAGGACCAAAATATTTCATCCAAAACATATTTTTACATCAATAACGGATTATTGATGTTCAACCGGTTTGTAATCCCGCAGCTAGTGTCTCAAACTCACGGATGCGAGGTCCGTGGTTCAAACCCCACTCTACCACTACTTAATTCTTATTTTCTAATGGTTGGTTGTTTCGTTGAAAATGGCCATCGAAATCGGAATACTTCAGTAAATCATAAGAACGCAAATATTTATTTTGCATCAAAATAAATTATTGGGATACACGTTGTATTGAAAAAGAGACAAATGATGCATAAAATAAATTGCCTAATTTTTTTATTTTTTTGAAATTCCTAAAAATGAATGGCCTTTGCGAATAGTTATTTTAATTTATATTGTAATAATTTCATTAATACGAAAAAGCCGGTTAAAAAAATCTTTATACGTGATATTTTTTCTAAAATAAAAGACAAGTGAATCGTCCATCTGTTGACTTTGCTGAAGTAAAAGAGCCGAAACCTTTATCACGTGGAGGTGGATAAGATTCATTCGGCTGAACCAATACCTACTAGGCAATGCCAGAAAACTATTTTTCAATTTTTATGCTTCTTATTATACAAATGTTGGCAGACCCACATGATATAGGTTTCAGCTCTTTTACTTCACAAAAGTCAACAAATGGAAGAGTTGAGGAAATGTGGATGTTTATACATAGACAGAATGGTGAATGTTACACAGTGTGTAAAGTTACCACTTAAACTATCCAAAAACAGGTCATAAGCCACGTAAATGCCTAGACTTCTATATTATATTTCAATAATTTTACATTTAATTAACTTCCTAAGAAGGAAATCCAGCCAATCTGCAAAAATATTATTGTATATACATACTAATTATGTATTAACATAATTCGTGTCCCCTTTTTAAAAATTTATTAATGCGCACAAAAAGCAAAAAAAAAAAAAAAAAGTACCACGTCATTCGAGAGAAAATTTTCTACTCTTCAGGATATGTTTTATTATTATTTTATTTGATTACAAGCCTTCAAAATGGAATGTCATTGTAATTTTTTCATTATGAGTTTTCTTTCATTATCTTACAACAAATCGGTCAATAATGTATGGCATCTTTTCTGTATACTGCGCAAATATCGGGACCACTTTTACAACTCTTTAATTTAATGCAAACAGAAGGAGGTGTTGAAAATGCTCACTTTCGTCTTCTTGATATGCCACTTTAAAAGCTTGTAACTAAATTAAATAATATGTGTAATGTAAAAGTAAGCATAATATTACGTGGGGCAAAAAATATTCTTACAAATTATACCTTTTTCATTTCGGTTTTCTTTTGTGTCTATTTTTAAATTAGAAAAAAAACAACTCATGTTAACAACCTATACGTATGATGTCATTTGAAATACTAATCGCAATTCAAAATTTTTTTTTCACTCTTTTCACTCTTTTTATTAATTTTCTTCTTTTCCAGCAACCCTTCCTCAATCAGCTTCTACGTCATTGTCCTATTTGTTCATCTCATATATTCATAAAATCCCTTGTTCATTCACTATTAAGTAATTTTAATACAAAGACTTTATTTGAATAACTGTTTTAATAATTAATCGCAAGTTTATATTTAAAAAATGGATGGAAGTAGCCAAAGCAGTTTTGAAGACGAAAGACAAGTTATTAGTCCCCAAACAACGGTAAGAAAATATTTAAAGTCTGAATAACATTTTTAAACTTATTAATCTAAATAAGAGATTTCTTCAGTTAATTTATAAGTAAAGCAAACTGTTGTAGAAAATCGGGTACTTTTGTTGAATTTAAGGTGTTAAACATAAAATGTTGGTTTTTTGCACATGTGTTTTAAATGTGGTACTGGGATGTGGTAAACTGTAGCGAGGCGGGGGTGGAGAGTTTTGAGTAATTATTAAGTATTACATCTAGAACACATGTGCAAAAATCAGCTGGTTATGAAACATTTTATGTTAATGGCTATTTTTGGTCTAATATTCCTGGGCTATCAGTAATCCTTTACAAAACAAAAAAATATATTTGCGTATTTTGGTAAATTGAAATAAAAAATCCATAAGCTTTATTGAAATTGGCTTTAAATTATTATAATTTTTGTAATATTTGTAATCTAATAATTAAACCAAATATTAAAATTTTTGGGGCCAGTCATTGTCAACATGTCAACAACCCACTATTATTTATTGTGTACGCAGAAAATTGGTCAAATGCCATATTATAATTTGGTAAGGTATCCAAAATAAAACACTTTTATTGGATTTATTTCTACTTTTATTAAAAAATATATATATGTGCCGCTCTTCGTCTTGTTAGGACATTATCAAAGTAATTTAAATATTCACTAAGTTTTCTTATACACAAACAATAATTGCAGTTTAATAATAAAGGTGCGTAAAATGCTAATAATTTTAAAATACAAGTATTAATGATTTTTTTATTTTTTTATTAATAAATTTCATAAAAGGTACATGTTTTTAAAATTTTTATACATATCTACATACTTTTACACATCTAGTAAATGTTATCACTGTAAATGTTATCTAGTAAATGTTATCATCAAAAAAGAGACCAACTCTTGTGCTTGCAGAGTAACTTACACTGTTGTAGTTATTTATTTATAAGAGTTTATAAAATTTTAAATACGAGTACATGAGAAAAAAAACATAGGATACATAAAGAAAAAACATAAAACAATAATACATTCATAGTAATAAAAATTTAATGTAGTTTTAACACGTGTTCCTAAAATTTCTTTAGATTTACTTTATCTTTATTTATTGATATTTTATTTTTAATAATTTTTAAATCATTTTAAATATTATTTTATTTTTTTACGCCTTTAAAGATAAAGCTATTTTGACTATGACTTGTGTGGAAAATAGGAATTTTAATATTATGTTGGTATCTGAGTGACTTATTCATCTCAAATTATTTTATTTTGTATAAATTCGCATACTAGAATTTATTTTATAAAGAGTGTCAACTATATGAATCTTAAACTTAACTCCCTAGTTGGAGCATATGGTGTCCACGTAGATCCTTTAGGCATCTTTGTCGGCTGTCAGCTCCTGTGCATCCTTCCAAGTCAGTTTCGCGTCGCGTAGTTCTGACATGAACTGCCAACAAACAGTCAGCAATGGACGTTTAGGACGTCGAAAACCTGATGCCTTGTAAAGTAGGCAAGCGTGGTTAAGGCTCTCAGGAGGCATCCGCAGCACATGGCCAAGTCAACCGTATCGCCTCCGCTTGATGACAGTTGTCACCGGAGTTTGCACTCTCCGTCCTCTTATTATTTCATTCTGGACAAAATCAAAGTAAAAAAATGGATTTTTATTTAGACCAAGAAAAGTAACGTAATAAAAAATCAATTAGGATGTACAGAGTACTGAGTATATTTTATTAAATAAATTATGAATTTAGTGGAAAATCGTTCCATTGTTTAAAATGTTTGCAAGGGTGTAGCTTCAAACACGTCACATATAAAAATAGTAGAATTAAATCAAACAAAAGTGTTTTATTCTGGAGACCTTACCAAACCCAGTATTACTGAATTTCATTCGCAAATAAGTATTGGCAAACATGTATTTCATATTTCTTATTTTTTGAGGGTATTATGCTTGCTTAATTATTTAGTTCACTCGCACTTTTCTTTTTTGCTTACCGAAACACTTCATTTACTTTGTTTGCTTTACAGAATTAATATCATTATTGTATATTTTTGCATTTTTTGTTTATATACTGACAGTTTTTTGTGCTTACCTTCATTATTTTTACTTTATTTAACTATCTTATCGCATCCGTTGAGGAGAATAGGTGTTATGCAAGCGTTATATAGGCGGCATTTGGTTTTCACTAAGTAAACTTCCGATCTCCTGACAGCCTTTATAGTGTTGAATGTGGCGCCTGCTAATCCTAGGTATTTGAAAATCTTCACCCTTTTCATGAGTTGGTTTGACAGTCAGGGGGTTTAGAGCATCAAGGCACGAGGTATTACACAGTTCATAGATTTTGGCATTATTAATTTTTAAACCAAAACTATTTTATTTATTTACTTTATTGTAAAAGTACAAATGAATACATAGAAAAGAAAAACACGCAATAAATACAAAAAACTTCACCAAACCACTTTTGGTGGCATGTTGGTGAAGTTTACCCATATAAATATTAATCCCATTTGAAAACGAACATCTTTATAAAAACAACTATAGTCGAAATAAGGAGCAATATTAAGATTGTATACGCTCAATCAAAAAATAATAAGAAAAACAAATATATCATGAAAAATCTAATATACACATAAATTAAATTTGTAAACATTATTTCTAGAACATAAATACTCCTAATTAAGAAGCCAATTTCTAATGTTTTTCTTTTATATCATAATAACATAAAGTCAGTAGGAATCAAATAAAAAATGAAACGTGCAATATACCTCAATGCTCTACTGCCATATTTATTTCTAATTTTAGGGATTACCAAACCATCACTATAAATAAAACGAGTGTTGTGATAATGATTTCGATAAATTAAAAAAATATTATGATTAGGCTGCTCTAAAATAATGCAGAATCACAAAATTCTTTGAACTGGCAGAGATTTGAGTGATTTATGAAGGAGTCTTTTGTTATCTCTGATTGAATAATTCTAGTGGTACAACTTTCTTAATAATTGAATACTGTAGATCCTGCATCATTTTGATATTGGTTCTTGTTGAATGGCCAAATGATTTTATCCCAAATCTTATTATAGACTCAACTGGTGAAAAAGAAAGTCCAAGTATATTGATGGATTGATTTACGGGGAAATATGGTTCCATCAATGACAAGGTCGCTGATGGTAGCAAACCTTATCAGCCTTCTACTATTGTCATTGACTTGCCCAAGGAAATGCCTTTCCATCACTAATCGGCCGAATGATGATTCTGTTCCAACTCTTGCATTCAAATCGCCCATTACAATCACGCGGTTTCTTCTTGGTAGAGATGATCGCGGTAATAGAATTATAGAAAGCATACTTTGATATGCCATCTGCAGTCTCCGTGGGCGCATAACACTGAATTATAGTGGTTGAGCTCTCAGCGGTTCTAAGGGTGGCGCGTATAAGACGCTCAGAGAGGGGCTCTCATTTGAAAAGGCATTAAACCACTTTTTGTTAGAGTAGAATAGCCACACCTTGGCGGTGATACTGCTGTTGACCAGCGCGTAAACAAGTATATTTATCCGACAGTCTCTTTACGGATCTTTTCCAACGCGCCTTGCTCATACTAAGAACATCTAATTTATATTTGTCCATGATACGAGTTGCGTCGACACCTTTTCAGAGGACCTGCATTGAGTGCACATTATAAAAACTTATGCGCAGGAAAAAGTTGTTGGATAGGAGTGATTTTTTTCAAATTCATAATCTGATTAACGTTGCCGGGTCGGGTATGAGGGATGCCGGTGTCCGAGGTATTTTGTGGGGATAGGTCGTACCTATCTCACATTACATTTCCCACCCTTACAAGACAAAAAGGCTTGGTTTATTTGCTCCGTATATAATATTGAGTAAACATTGAAAAAATAATATAGGATAGAATTCATAAGTTAAGTATTCCTTGATGGCTTTGAAACCGGTCGGTAGAAGAAATAAAAAATAGGTTGTTTAAAACTGAGTTGTTGTAATTTATTTTATTAAAACAAAAGTAATTAAAATTGAGGTTATTTACGAGGACATATATTTCCTTTAATCAATATTCAAATTGACTATTACTTAACTACTTTGACAAAAACATATATTTGGTATATCTGTTATGACATATTTTCTAGTCATTTTAGGATATCAAATATTTTAACTATAAAATAATATTGTGTGCTCTATTTTTTTATTTTCTTTTTAATTTTGTACATCTAGACCTTCAATAGATATAAATCTTTTAAGATAATTGTGTTCTAGTTTATTTTTGTTCATTGAGCTTAACATATATTCGAAAATGTTTTTTTTCCAGTTTTTCGATGCGTATTTTTGCGATTTCACCGAAAGCACCCCCAGCGTATCTGCTGTCACGGAAGAAATACCAATCATGTTCGAAACGCCTACAAGGGACAAGAAAAAGAAGAAAAAGAAAAAAAAAAAGAAACATCATCACAATCGCGAGCACAGGGTTTCATCGCAAAATAGCAGCGTAAACGAGCACGTTGATTCGGAATCAGAAGTGTTAAATAATAATAATAGAGACAGGAAAAAAATCAAACGTAAAGCTCTCGCTGAACCCGAAAGGTCTGAAAATACTGAGTTTGAATTTATAGAAGTCCCCTCGATGGGACCAAAGCCGATGATTATGAAAGACATATACAAAATGTTTCATCCCAAAAAAATATGGATTTTTCGTTATTTCCAACAAATTGCCAATGCGTAATACGCTTATGTTATATGAAAAATGAGACCATTATTATGAAAGCGGCTATAGTCCCTTTGAGTTTTTATTTTCAGTGTTTATAAAAATATCGGAGCATTTTATAGTTATCGTCAAAATGGTTTGCATGGAAATTTTTTTTTTAGACAAAAGCGTATTAGTGATATACTTTTTTTTTAGCAATCGCCACTAATTGGCCGGACATTGAAATTTTTTTCATTAGCCACTACCAATATAAAAATAAATGATTGATCAAATTTTAAGATTGAATGATTGAAAATTCTTAATTGTGATGTTTTATGATATTTTATTCATACATTTTATTTTGACTATACAATCCTTTTTAATTCTTATTTAATCAAAATCTTTTCCGTCTCTTTAGTTGTGTTTTTTTATATGAAATGTTTTTTAGTTCCTAAAATATATTATTTTATGTACATGATGTGGGTGTTTTATAATTTTGGTGTCTATTAATTTATTAATACATAGATACTACATATAATGTACAAACTATTTATTATTTTTTTCTATTATTCTTATAATTATTTTTATTATTTCTAATATGTACAAAATTGTAATTATTAGAATAAGCTTTTAAAGTTATTGATATTGATTACCAAAGAGTAGTAAGAAAAATAATTAATAAGAAAGATATTGTAGATAGGAATTTGTAATCCTGGCTTATTTAACTATTGAGATTTATTAATTTATTTTATCTGTGTAGCATTTTTGTGTTGACACATTTTAAATTACAATTTACACAAAATAAAATTTTTGAAAATACTCATGATAAAACAATGGTACATAATAAAGAACATAAAGAAAAATAAAAAAATAAATATTTTTAAAAAATAATAATGTTATTTTACACAAAATGACAAATTAGTATCGTAGCGGAGAGCGAAGTTCTTGAATAGACATTATCAGGTTGCCAACACTAGAACGCCTTTTCAGTTGACAAACCTGATACGAACCTAACTTCGCTCTATATTATGACACTTAAAAGGACATATCTTGCAGCATTTCTTCTCGATCTTTCTTCTTATCTGCACGCAAGGCCTTCGGCCAGTTTGAACTGTGTTGTGAATTCATTTTAATTGATTCCTTACTATTTATTTGAAAACTTATTAACAGGGTCAGGTTGATAACTTTGTCTATGGTTTTTCTTTTGTCTTGGCTGTACCTTGGTCCCTACTCGGCGTGGCTCCGGCTTTGACTTTCGCATCTAATCAAATGTGATAAGTTATTGATCAGCCCCAATATCTAGTTTATTTTATTGTTAACTTGCTGTTGTGGAGAGGCCCATTGTTGGGGTCAACAGTTGTGTTGGACACCTAGTTCTTTGAATCTACTCTGCCTTTGCTGGTAGATCGGTCAGACTGCCTGCGCTACGCGAAGATGTTTTTATACCTGCACTGCAGGCAAAAGTGTGGTGAAGAAAGTCCTACTTCCTTAATGATGTATATAAATGAATATTTAAATAAAATAATGGAACTCTGAATTTACGTTTTATACTTATATTTTCTACGTTGCGGTTAACTATAATTGCGGACGACGACGATAGTTGATGCTGGTAGTAGGTGGCGGGCAGCAGAGGTAGAGAGAAAAGCGAGCGATCAGTGCGTCGGTACTTTTATAGGCTTACTTACGTCACTGATCCTCTGGGTTGCCAACGTCACAATTGCCGCGTTCGTAGGCTATGCCCGACGGTTGGCGGTACCTACTTGTGAGATATCACACTGTCTATCCAGTGGTCTTGATCATTCGACGTGCAATACTCGTTAGCAGTATGTCTTGACGCATTGGTATCACTCTAAATCGTTCGGAATTGATGCCATCTCGCATGTTTCCGCGTTCATTACAGTTGTTGTACCATGCAGAGACAGGTTGAGCATTTCAATCAACCTATATTACACTATCTTTTGGTTCGCTTGGTCATGTTTTGATTATTGTGTTTCACCCCAAGCATTGATTGATTTTTAAAAAAAAGATAAGAGATATTTCAAATTGAAGCATGTCCAAGGCGCAAATTCTGCAAAACTAGTTGCAGTTATGCCGTATCTTGCGAGTCTTTGTCCTATCTCAGGACGTTGTGGGGTCCTATTGGATGAAATTTTTGCGCTAGGTTTGTTGTGAACATAGTGTTCACTGGCCTGCCGTTTCTGAAGTTTGGCACTGGTTAAAATCTTGCCATGCTAGAGCCATTTATTTTATATTTGGTATTTCTTTAAACGCATTATGTGTATCTGCGTCGACTGCCATTGCGTCGTATCCTCCGAAGCCTCGAACTGCAACGGTTAGTAGTGGGGACACCTCGTAAAGTGTCTCTTTTTTTAAATTCTATAATTTATAAATAGTATTAATAATTTTATGATTTATAGGATTTTGATTTGCGAGTGCAGATTATAAAGATTAACACGGATTAGATTTGAAATATTTATCATTAGAAGTTACACACTATATCACTATACAATTTTATGAAAAAAAATTACAATATAGTTATAATTGGCCAAGAACCGCGTGCAGATGAGACGAAAGATCAAGAAGAAATGCCGCGAGCGATGTCATTTCAAGTGCCATATACAGTAAAGTTAGGTTTGTATCAGGTTAGCCAACTGAAAAAGTGTTCCAGTGTTGGTAACCTAATAATGTTTATTCAATAACTATGCTCTCTCCTACAATGTAAACATAATTATGATTGATATTCGGAAATCCAAAAATTAAGCTCCCTTTGATTCAGTCAAAAATTGACATTTTTTTATTAATATTACATAAATTATCCTGAATATATTTTTAATTGGCACAAAAATGACAGGTATTTTAAAAAAAATGTTATTGCCCTAAAACGCATGTTATACGAGTACTTACTAAAGATTGGTCATTTGGGATGTTCAAATATAATTTTTTTAAAATTTTTTTTACTAACATTCAATCCATGATATTGAATCAGTTTTAATTGCAACTTTATTGTTTAATGATAGTTTTATAATTCTGTTTAACTTTTAATAGTTTCAAATTAGTCAAAGTTACCTATATAACGTACATATGTTGAAAAGCAATGGTTAGGAAAAATGTGATTATTTTTTGACTCTTGAACTAGTTACTAATAATAAAAATAAAAATATTAATTAATTTGTTACTTGCTGTTAATAAGAGTAGGTTTTCATAAATTACTTATGCAAAGGTAATTTCAAAATTATTTTCGTCTTTTGAAATAATCTATTAAAAATTAATTTATTGAAAACATACAATTGAAAGTAATTTAAAACTTGTTGAAAATGTTATTGTACCTAAATGGTTTTAATAAAATATAAGTTTTGAAGAGACATTATTTTTATATTACATTTATTACGATAAGAGAAGATTTTGCATCGTTTTACTTATCATCATCATAATTTTTCTATCCGTAAACAGTTATGCATAGGGTACTGCTATGATTTTCCAATTACAATAAATCTTACTCATTTGATGCACTGAGGTATATGATTGGTCTGGCACTTCAAATCCAGTCCAAGACCGCAATTCTGATCTGTTCTTGTCATGTTAGGTGTTGATTCATAATAATACTAAGATTGTAAACTGTTTTTCTGAAAATAATTTCACTGTTGCCAATTGTTGTAGATACGATTGAAAAAAATAGAATGGAGATTTGTGTTTGGTCACCAATAAATCTATGGGGATTTTTTGTGATTGATGAATAAGCCGTTTTTTGGACCAACTAGAAATTGTTTTTTTTTTTTTTTTAATTTTTAAAATTATTAATAAAACATTTAATACAAAAATTACATATTATACTCCCAGGAGTTATTAGAAACTCATTTGGGACAGTACATCAGAAAAAAATGTTTTTTTGACAATACATAATATCATACAAATTATACATCCGAAATAAAAAGAAAACATTATTCTATAAGTGACATAAAACACCATCTTATATAAACTACATTAATAATTATCACCATCAAAAAGATTTAAGAAATATGTTTTAATTGCGACACTTCTGGATTTTTTATTAAGTTTTTCGTGTCTTAGCTCATCAGGCAGTTTATTATATTCGGAATGGCAAATATTTTTCAAGGACCTACTGCCAAACTTTGTTGAGCAGATTCCTTGAATAACGCGTATCGTAATTATATATATTATTACCAAATGTGTGTTTTAAATTTGAGTGAGCAGAAAAGTTGATGATATTAAAAAAAGTATTGGTTATGTTATGCAGTGGCATTACCTTGAAAGGAAGTATCTTTGTTTGTCGGTAGATATCCTTGACATGAATTGAGATCAGAGTTTAGATTTTCATTTCAATTTTGAAAATAATAAAAGTCAAAGATTTGTTTATTTTCTTTTTTTATTATATGGCCTTGTTAACCGAAGTTTTGCCCTTGCTCGGCTGATTCTCGAAGCCAGGTTATTCCGTCTCCTTTTCTCTTCTTCCCGTGGAGTTCGGTTTGACGAGGACGGATGACTTCGAGCCATATTCGGGTTGTAGCGGAACGTTATATCTTGCAATATGATGTCCCCAGATTCCGTTACTGTAATGTCCCTATTGAGACCATCCCTTTCGTCAGAATTTGGTGTTTGCATTGGTTCCTCGGATTCTGTTTTGATCGTTGCAGAGGGCTGTAAATAAGGTTGAAGTCACAGGGTTAAAACAACACTTAGTCATTTTGAGATGAGAAGTTTTAAGTGAGATGGATACGATATTCAAAAAGACGTGAGTGAACTAAAAAATTATTGTTTTTTTTATTATTAAAACAAAATACAATAGAGTTAACTACATCTTGATAAAGAAGCTTGTGTAGCTTTGAAACCGGTTGGTAGAAAAAAAAAAATACGTCGTTAAAAACAAAGTTGTTTTTTATTTATTTTATTATAATGAATAACCACAAAGTTAGAGCTTCGAATGCAAATTTTATTTATTATTAAATTACGACAAATGTAATGAAATTTAAGTCATTAAAAAAATTAACTTACGAGAAAGGATGTCTGCTGTTGGGTGTACACTAAAGCTTGATATAAAATTTCTAAGCCATTTGGTATTCTTTCGCCTTCTCTTTCTTCATCCCATCTTTTCAACCACATCTTCCTCAGGTGAAGGTCAGGACTAGCATAAGGTGTTGTGTTAGACTAAAAAAGAATTAAGGAAGAGTAAGACGGGAAGTTTTATTATTTTTATGGATATGGGAGCAAAATGCATACATTAACAGGTTTTGCAGCTACAGAACGCATGAAGGGTTTAAGTCCTAGTAAACCTTTATTTTTATTAGGAATTACCTACCAAGCCTCTGTTTTAGAGGCTTGTTATCAGGTAGGAAATAGATATAAAAAGATGTTAAAAATTAAAACACTTAACAATTCCGAGATATTTTGAAAAAAAAAATATTTCTGCTTTTTTAGGTATGCAGCGTATTCAAATATGCAAGGAAACGAAGAAATCTCCACCAAAAATGGAAAATTAGTTCTTTAGGCCAAAATAACCATACACAAAAACTTACCTACCTCAATATTGGCGTAATTTAAAACCGTCTCTAAATCCTGAAAAACAGATTTTAATTATACTACTTGACACCGTAAACTAAGCATTCTCCATTGAGTTAGTGAAGCATTATTAGAAATCTAACTATGATTATTTCAACGTTTTTCGAAAATATCTTAGTAACCCCTTCAATGGAGATTTCTTAGTGTGCTTCTACTACTCTCATGTAAATTTATAATGTTTAAAATATTAATTTATTTGCACAATTTATATGCATATAAAGGCAGGCATATTTCCTTAAGGACATTTCTTTCTACCTTCCTAAATCATCCGATTTGAGAAAATAAGTAGTAGGTACTCGTATATTATTAATATTTTTAGTATATTAGTTGATTCTATTGTAAAACAAAACGTTTTTCAAAGAAAAAAATCGTGATTATTGATAATCTACGACTTTCATGAGAAGAGGAGATTAAAGTGAAAAGGAAAGAAGGAGGATAAAGGAAAAGCTCAGGTATTCAGATAGTGATATTTCAATCGTAATTTTAATGAGGATAAAGAATTATCTTCGACATTAATAGGTAGCATGCGCGGTCTGTTCCCCAAAATTTAGACAAATAATGTTTATAAAATGGCATGTTTAATAAATTAATTATCAGTCTCTTTACCTAACGTTTAGATTACTACATACAAATACGCAGGCCCAAACTAAAATTCTTACTAGGCTGCGGAAGCAATCGAAACATATATTATTATTATTTTTTTTTTTTCCGTAAGTCGCGCCGCACAGCTGCAATTTTGGCACTGAACACAATACTAAAATTATCATTTTGTGATGAAGAAGGAATACAAAATTAAAAGTAGAATTTAAATAAATTAATAAAATTTAACATTACATCAATATAATGTTTATTAAGTAAAAAAAAGGTTTATTATTTACTACATATGTGAATTTTTCGGGTTCAAATAATGACCAATTCTTTTTCGTTAAAAAATCATGTTTTTTAACAAGATAATATCTATTTTGGTTTCACTAAATTTTTGTCAAATAAAATATAACGCCACAAAATACTTCGCAGTTATTTACTATGGTATATTTAGTGAAGTTGGTTAATTTTTTATTACAATTTATTACTAGATACGTACAATATTGTTATTATTTCTAATTATATGTACCACAACAGGCCAGGAGCCTCAATTACAGTGGTGAATTACGTCACAGAACACTCATACTTGAGAAAAATCACATTTTTTTTTTTTGTGTTCTTACCGGGAATCGAACCCAGAAATTTCCGAAAAAATGAGTCAAGCATCTTGACCACCACATGGAGGCCGCCAATATTAGTTTGTCTTTATTTTCTTAAGAGCAGTGTATATTATTATGTACCAATTACTTATATATTAATTGCTTCCCTGATCAAAAACCTCACCGCACGCCCCTGGTGGGTAAATTATTTTTCAATTGGTGTTATTATAAAAATGAGTAAATAAAAGTTTTTAATTAATTATAGTCAAAGTCATGCACAAGTGCTATGCTGGAATAAAACATAAAAAAATATTTTCAAAAGTCAGGCGTCAGTTAACCTAATCGCGCCAATTACCAACACAACACATGCAATACATTTTTTTAAACAACACTAGCAAGATATAAAAAAAAATCACTATAATGATTTTATTTGCGCTACATTTGTTATTGTTCTGTGAGGTTGGAGTGTGGTGTGTATATTACGTGTATTATGGGAGTAAATTTCTTTAAGATCAATGGGTCAATGAGACATTGCTTTCACTTGTAGCGAAGAGCCGACTTCAACAATGTTTAATTATGTCCAAATGCTTACAGACTGGCTGGATTTCCTCCCTAGGGAGTTGTTCGTATTTAAATTTATTTCAACAGAGAGGGAAAAAGTTTTTGAGAAGGGAATATGGAAGTCTAGGCATTTACAGGGCTTATGACCTGTCATCGGCTGGTTTGAGTGGCCACTTTACACACTGTGTAACATTCACCATTCTGCCCATGTTTGAACATCCACATTTCCTCAACTCTTCCATCTGTTGACTTTTGTGAGCCTAGACTTCCATATTCCCTTCTCAAAAACTTTTTCCCTCTCTGTTGAAATTAATTTAAATAAGAGCCGACTTGTTTAACTAGTCCAAATCGTACATTTTTTCATATTTTGAAGAAAAACTGATTTTTTGTCCTAATTTTTAAATGAATATTAAAATACCCTTTAGACCATACAGAAAAATGTCGGGAAATCAATAAAAACTGTGTATGGGAAAATAAATTAGAATGCAAAATTTAACAAAATTTCAATAAAATACTTTAAATCTATTTTTTGTTAATTGTTGATAAATAAATAAAATATTATGCTTTTAGGAATTTAAAAAAAATAATTTGGGACGATACATAAAAAAAAAATGTTTTTTTGACCAAAATATAAGAATATAATATTAGAAGAATAAAACATTGTATTATACAATATTTATAGACATTAAATTAATAACTATCATTGTCATCATCATTTCCTTTTCGCACCTTATGGTGCATAGGGCACTGCATCAGTACACCAATCGCAGCATTTGATTATTTCTGCTACATGAAAGTAAGATGATTAGTTTTAGGCTTCAGGTGCTATTATTTCTTGTGAACCATGTCGGGAATCGAATCCGAGACCTTTTGCATGGTAGGCTCACGCGCTGACCACTACACCATGAGACTGACGGATTCAAGTAATATTTTTAACTGCTTTGGTTTAAGGTTTACTATTCGGCTTTCCGTTTTTTTAGTTCATCTGGCAGTTTATTTAATCGGGAAGAGGCAATACTTTCAAGATATTTTTTACCAAACTTCGTTGAGCAAAATTTAGATGCATGAAGATTTTTTGAGTTTCGTGTATAGTGGTTGTAAATATAATGATTGAATGTGTATTTTAAATTTGCCTAAGCAGAAAAGTTTATGGTTTCAAGATAGTATTGGTGATGTTATACAGTGCCAGTAATTTAAAAGGAAGTATTTTTGTCTGTCGGTAAATATTCTTGACATGAGAATCCCATTAGAATTTATTTTTTACAAAATTGTGTGCGTTTTCTAACTACTGCGCTTTGCAAACTCAATGAAAAATGCTAAGTAAATGGTGTCATGTTTAATTTCAATCTTATTTTTGAGGATTTAGATGCCCACTAATAATAAAATAGATGTATTATGATGCATTTTTTTTTGGCATCATTTACCCAAAAACCTAATTTATATCTAAATGAAATAAAAAATAATTAAAAAAATAGGACTTACCGGATTCAATTCATCTGATTGCGATTGCTCTGACATTTTATTTGATACTACCCAGTTTTTAGTTGGTAAATTAAAATTTAAAATTATTTTTGATAACGTGTATCTGACAATTGTCTAAATGCAATAAAAAATAATTAAGAAAATAGGACTTACCGGATTCAATTCATCTGATTGCGATTGCTCTGACATTTTATATGATACTACCCAGTTTTTAGTTGGTAAATTAAAATTTAAAATTATTTTGGATAACGTGTATCTGACAATTGTCGATTGAATTATGATAAAATTACTTGAGGTTTTGGCTATTTATACCAGCTTTTACTTAACTTCTGTTGCTAAGTGATAAAGGGATGATCAACAGAGAACCCAATTTCAAAGTTATTGACTTTTTAAAATGAGGCATCCATATTAGTTTATCAATTTTGCAATAACAATTATGAATGGTAAGATATTCAATGTTATGCACAAGATCTAATGGTATGCAAATAAAAAGCATAAGAACTAATAATATTAGTTGTACGAGATTTACTATTATTACTAAAACGGAGAAGTATAGATAGCGATAGACCATATTTAAAAACTAACTACATAAAATATACATTTTTGCACTACAACAGTTTAGAAGACCAATTAAGGCGCAGAAAGCAAAACACACCCTAGCTTAAAAAAATTACCTATATTTATTTTGCTATTTTTATCGAAAGTTTAGCCCAGAACCTTTCGCGCGTCTGTCAAGGGTCTTAACCACTACACCACGGAAGCCGGCAATATGTATGTTTATGCATTTTTTTATATTTTTTAAGTTTCTTATTTTGTTTATCTTTAAGAAATATTTGCGTTTTTATGATTTACCCAAAAACATTAATTTTTAACGAGTTGTAAATAATTCACCATTAGAAAATGGGTATCATGTTGGGGTAGAGTGGGGTTCGAACTTGGAACCTCTGATCCGTAAGTTCACAATACTAGCCGTGGGACCATAACCCAATTCGATTGACATATGACAAAAAAGTAAAACGATAATAATGAATGACTCTTTGTGAGTCATTAATTTTTATTGATCATAAATGTACGTACTTACTTAATGATCCTCCCTTCTACTGTCTCCTCCACTTCTCACAGCTTTACGGCGTCTTCTTCCACGATCTTCCGGTAGATCTCTGAATATTATCTGACCATCTCACTGATGGACGTCCTTGGAGTCTCGTATTCCTCGGTTTATACTCCAACACTCCTCGTCGATCTACCATCAGACATTCCCAGTACGTGGCTTGTTCATTTCGCCTACTACCAAACTATTATTTGAAAGGGGAATGATGATCACGGGTAATTCTAAATATATGTGTTGTTAAATACGAGATTTACATGTACATTTGAAATGTTATTTAACAAAGCCATCGTTCAAACATTAAATAGTGTAATGGGTATACGACTTAGAAAATAACGTTTATCAGATCTAAGATAAACCTATGTTTAAAAGCCTAAGTTCATAATATGCGCTTATCACCACCCTTTGCATTGAATATGGCGTGTTTTTCAGTTTTAAAATGTTGCATTATTTGTTAATTGTACATAAATGTATGTTTATATTACAACACATTAAATATTATGCACATTCTTTTTGATAACTTTCTGATAAGGGCGGACGTCAACAAACACCACTTAATGCATAATTTAAAACGAAGTAGATTGTATAATCCCGTTCGTATATACAAACAAACATTTCGATATTTTCTTTATCATTTTATATTGGTAGATAAAGTTTACATTTTTGTCAAAGTAAGTATTCCGCCATTGCGCATTGTTCTTGCGTAATCGTTTTCGTTTGCGAAAATTAGAACTAAAGTTGAGGCGTTTTTTTATTATAATTTGTTAATGGACAATCAAACAAAGACAGAATAAACATATTTATTGAATTATCATCGCTTTTGATTTTTCAAAGGTCGTTACTACTACTCTCACGCCATTTACCCGTAGGGGTAGGCAGAGAGGATGAATCGACACTCGTCTATCCTGACATATCTTTATCTCATATCTTTTCTTATATACAATTAGATTAACAATGGCTTTTTTTATTGTTAATATATTTAAAATTATTTTTCATAGATATATATAATTGGAAACGAGGAAATTGAATCCCAACCGTTAATGAGTTATGTAGCTGCAAAACGTGTTAGGATATTTTTTGCACAGCGCCCTCGAGGTGATTTTTACAAAAATGGCGTTAAATAAATTATCCACAATAATAAATAAAAATAATACGTATATAGGTTCCAATGATGATAATTGCAGCATGAATAACTTTGCATAACATAATATATAATGATTTTGCTTATGCCTTAATGGTGATTACTGTAATCTGAGGAACAACTTTTATTTAAAATTTATGTGTATGTATATATTATATTTTCAATTTTAAAATGTGATATTTGTTATTTTTACATTACAAATTATGCATAATACATACATTGATTTAAATTTATTTCATGTACCTACGAGTTATAAATATGCTCTTTCGTGATTTTATCAAAACTCGAAATGACGTATCTATGCATACCTGTTCGTACTATCTTTTATTTTTTCAGTTGAGTGAAGTACAAAATTTTATAAATATTCATTTTAAAGTCTAGAAGCCTTACTTATAAACCTAGCAAAAAGTTATGCCTAGGCATAGTGGTATAAATTTTTAGCACAACGCCTAGGCATAACTTTATCCAAGGTTATATGTAAGGTTCTAGCACTATTGAAGTATATTTTATCCCATTCCGCACCTAATAGCGCATAGGACACACCATTGGTACACCAACTGCTGCGTATCTTTTTTGTTACATGAAGGTAAGATGATCAGTCTTACGCTTTAGGTACCAGTACAGGAACTGTGAAATACTCTAGTGTTGAAACACGCTTTTTAATCAATATGTCATGTCAACCATTTCGGAAATCGCACTCGAGACCCCTTGCATGGTAGGCAAACGCACTGACTACTACAACACAAGGCCGACTGCCCTGTGCACTACTTTGAAACATTTTTACCATAAAGACTGTGATCGTACTACGAAAAATAAATTAACCTAATTGTGAAAATAAGTGTCTAGAAATTAATAGAAATAAAAACAGGTGTACGGCTCGAATTTTTTAAAAATATTTTCTAATTCTTAGTACGGGTAATTAAATTTAATTAAATTAAAATACTGATTTTTTTTAGATGGTACTCTTAAGAACAAATTATGATCAGTTTTATCTGACTACAGGCAGACTGGAAACGATATATAGAACAAAAGTAGCAATCATCTATTGTGAGTATTGCATACAAATTACGACGGATAAGAGTCATAATATATGACAGAACAAAACCACGTGCTACGGTTCCTACTTTTAATTGGACTTTCGTCCATAAGGGCGAGTCTGAATCAACTAAGCTCAAACATTAGTGACACATGACGTCACGTTGTTTTTAAGGTGCTTCTCTTCCTCTTCCGGCATACGCGGTGGCGTAGCAAGCGTTGCGCCATCGCACCTTTTTGCCTTCGCTAGTTGTGATTCTGATATCACTGCTATTAGTGATCTTCACTTCCCGTTCATCGTCAGAAGCTTTGGAAGTAGGTTTGACCAAATCCGGAACGTAATCAAAATCTGAGTTTTTGTCGCATGGATCTGGAATACTAGGGAATAAGCCATTTATTATCTTTGCTGACATGTAGTCACCTTTACAGGAAGAGGGTTGGGGTAGATAAGAATTCTTTGATTGATTCTTTGAGGGTTAACTGGAATTCCACTCATGATAGATTGTGTGAGGAAAACAGTGTCACAGGTCACATTTTTAATAAACCTATTGTTTTTAGTGGCTAGTTTGGCCCAAATCAGACAAAGTGCGACTCACACATGAAGCGTCGCGCCATCGGAGAGTGGTATTTGAATACCTTCTCGCCTTTGATTGCTTTGATTCTAATCTCACTACCATCGATCTTTACTTCCTGATCCTTGTAAGAAGCTTTGAAAACAGATTTGACCAAATCCGGTACGTAATCCGAATCCGAGTTATTGTCGCATGGATCTAGAATACTCGGGAATAAGCCATTTATTATTTTTGCTGACATGTAGTCACCTTTACAGGAAGAGGGTTGCGGTAAATAGAAATTCTCTGATTGATTTTTTGAGGATTAACTGGAGTTCCGCTCATGATAGATTGTGCAAGGAAAACAGTGTCACGACTCACATTTTGAATAAACCTTTTGTTTTAAGTGGCTAGTTTGGCCCAAACCAGACAAAGTACGACTCACACATGAAGCGTCGCGCCATCGGAGAGTGGTATTTGAATACCTTCTCGCCTTTGATTGTTTTTATTTTAATCTCACTACCGCCAATCTTCACTTCCTGATCCTCGTCAGAAGCTTGAGAAGCAGATTTAACCAAATTCGGAACGTAAACCGAATTCGAGTTATTGTCGCATGGATCTGGAATACTCGGGAATAAGCATTTATTATCTTTGCTGATATGTAGTCACCTTTACAGGAAGAGGGTTGGGGTAGATAAGAATTCTTCGATTGATTCTTTGAGGGTTAACTGGAGTTCCGCTCATGATAGATTATGCAAGAAAAACAGTGTCACCGGTCACATTTTTAATAAACCTTTTGTTTTTAGTGGCTAGTTTGGCCCAAATCAGACAGAGTGTGACTCAACTATGAAGTGTCGCGCCATTGGAGAGAGGTATTTGAATACCTTCTCGCCTTCGCTAGTTTTGATTCTGATCTCACTACCATTAGTGATAGAATGGAATCAGATTTTAGGAACGATATCCGAATCCGTGTTATTGACGCTCGGATTTAGGACACGCGGAAATAAGCCATCCACTATATTTGCCAACATGTAGTCACCTTAACAGGTAGAGAGTTGGAGAGGATAAAAATTCTCCGATTGACTCTTTGAGGATTAGCTGGAGTTCCACTGGTCAAATTACGGGTATCACTTTTGTTCGGTCTTTCGTTTTAAGTGATTAGTTCGGCCCAAATCAGCCCGAACACGACTCAAACGTGACGTCATGTTGTTTTTAAGGAGCTGTATTTTTCTGTCTCTTTCAGCATCTGCAATGGCATAGCGAAGCGTCGCGCCGTTGGATGGTGGTATTTGAATACCTTCTCGCTTTCGCTAGTTGTGATTCTGGTCTGACTGCCATTAGTGATCTTCACTTCCTGTTCATCGTCAGAAGCTTCAGAAGCAGATTTGATCAAAGCCGGAACCTAATTCGAATCAGAGTTATTGTTGCTTGGATCTAGAACACCCGGAAATAAGCCATCTACTGTCTTAGCCAACATGCAGTCACCTTAACGGGTAGAGGGTTGGGGAGGATAAAAATTCTCAGATTGACTCTTTGAGGATTAACTGAGATTCTACTGGTCAAACCATGGGTGTCACTTTAAATTGGCCTTTCGTTTTTGTGACTAGTTTGGCCCAAATCAGCCGAAGCGCGACTTGCACGTGACGCCATGTTGTTTTTTTATGCGCTTTATTTTCCTGTTTATTCCGACATCCGTAATTGCAAAACGAATCATCGCGCTATCGGAAAGTGGAATTCGAATACCTTTTTGCCTTCGCTAGTTGCGATTTTGATTTCACTGCCATTATTGATCTTCACTTCCCGATCACGATGCTTTTCTTCCCCTTCCGGCGTCGCGAAGCGTCGCGCCATAGAAGAGTGATATTTAAACACCTTCTCGCCTTCGTTATTTTTATTCTAATCTCACTGCCGTCGATCTTCACTTGCCGATCCTCGTCAGAAGCTTCGGAAGCTGATTTTACTAAATCCGGCACGTAATCAGAATCGGAGTCGCTCGGATCTGGAACTCTCGGGAAATAACCATCAACTGTCTTTGCCAGCTTACATTTGCCTTTACTGGTAGATGGTTGCGAAGTTGCGGATTGAGTCTTAAAAGGGTCCGTTAGTAGACTGGTCGAGGGTTGGCTAGAAGCTGTAGATTTTTCAGCATTTCTATTGGAAGGTTGGCACTGATTGGGTATGTGTTGACCGGCGGGGGAATAAATTTCAGCTGGACTGTTCGAAGGTTGAATGGGAGAGTCTTCATGACCATTTGATGGACATATGCGAGAGGTACCGGAGTCCGCAACGCTCAAATTATTCGCATTGCGAATGCTCGGCAAATAGCTTTCGTAGAGCCAATCGATCCAGGCGGCTCTTCCGCCATACGTTGAGGATTGGCGGTGCAAGATTACAATGTTTTCGTCACTTGAGGAGTTCTCGAAGGAGAACTGACTTCTTGAAAAGAATATCGAATTCTTATTGATTTTACTGTAATTTAGCCAGTTTTTTTATCAAATAGTTTAAAATAAGGCTGGAATTCACTCCCTAGGGAGTTATTATGATTAAAATCTATTCCAACAGATAAAAAAAATGAATTTGAGAACGGAATATGGAAGTCTAGGCATGTACAGAGCCATCAACGCGTTATTTTCAGGTTTAAATGGCCAGTGTGTAAAGTCCTGTAAATGCGTAGACTTTCATATTCCCTTCACATTTTCGTTCTTCTCTGTTGCGATGGGTTTCAATTAATATTGGCATTGAATTTATTATACTTTAAAACAATTGAGTAAAAAGGGTACAAATGCTTACCGACTAAATTTTGCCGGACAGAAGATTCTCGGAGAAGTACCAGCGTGTTTTCGGGACAAAGACGTGCTTCGGAGACTCCGCTATCTCCCCCAAGTAAGAAATAGCGCAGCCGGCTGCTCATTTGGGTTTGAGTTCATGAAAGCATTGAAAACCTGGAAAATAAAATAAAAAAATTAAATAAATAATAATAATACTACAAATTTTAGAATAATAATTTTTAATTCATCGTAAAACGGCTTCTTAAGTAAACATTGTCCACCTCGTGCAGTGATAGTCAGCGCTTTAACCTGCCATGCAAGACGTTTCGGATTAAATTCCCGACATGATTGACATGAAATATTTATTTAATTTATTTTTTTATTTTCAATCTTGAAATAGGGCACACTTAAACATATTCTTATATGTGCTCTAATAATAATAATGTACATATATATATATGTTTATATATTTTTTAATATTTGAAGCACTAACTTTGTGGTTATTTATTATAATGAAATAAATAAAACAACTTTGTTTTAAACCACTATTTTTTTTATAAGCTTCTTTGTCAAGGTTTACGTAACTAATGAATTATTTCCTGTTTTATTTTTATCAACTAAATACTGCACGTGGACCCAATAAACCAAATCTTTTATTTCTTACAAGGGTGGAAATTTGATATCAATATTTTCAAAGATATATATATATATTTAAGATATATACCGTAAACCAACATATACAGACACAATTATTTATAATTCTTCAAATCATCCAATTGCCTATGAACATTCCGCATTCCATTCAATGATACATAGGTTAATTAACGTTCCACTAGATGATACTAATTTTTTTAAAAACTCCATACAATAGATTCATACAAACTCCATTCTCCATATAAAACAGATTGCTAATAATAATGGACAAAATGAGACTTAATTGATAAAATATTAAATCAAAAACAAAAACTTATAAATAAATATATTCTACGCCCACAGTAAATAAAGCAAGCCCACCTAAACAATGGAGGCGGATTCTTTTTATAAACGTATTTTTTTCCAAACAATTACCATTAAACATCAAACATGCATTCAACACAACTAATAATGTAGGAACATTGTTAAAAAATCACAAAGACAAAGTCCATAAATATAATAAATCTGGGATATGCCAATTAAATTGTATTGATTACATCAAAAAAACTAAAAGAAACTTAAATTAATTAGAGCAAAAGAACACTTAAGGTGCTAATATAATTTTTTTTTTCTGAATTCGCAAAACATCTGATAGAAAATAATCATAACTTCAATAAAGATACTGGATTAAAAGTACTTCATGTTGAATATAAAATATTAAAATTAGACAACTTAGAAATCTTAGAAATTAAAAAAGTGATTCATAATAAGAAAAATATAATTAATAACCAAATAAACAATATTTCTTTTAATCCTCTCCTGTCTAGCTTCGAAAATATAGATATCAAATTACCACCCTTGTAAGGAAAAAAAAACTTGATTCATTGAGTCCACGTGTAGTATTCAGTTGACATGATAAAAATAAAATAGGAAATAATTCATTAGTTACGTAAGCCTTGACGAAGAATCTTGTTTGCTATGGAAAAAAAAATATCGGTTAAAAACAAAGTTGTTTTATTTATTTTAATACATATATTTCATTAACAAGTTATTTAACACATATTTCTTAGCCTTCTGCTTAAATTTTGATAAAAAAATGATTTATAAATGTTTTTTCTCATTTCACAATATTTTTTAACAGCCTTATATAATATTGAAAATTGTGACTTTGCCTTTTTCCTAAACGGGAGTTTAAATTTTCCTTTTCTCTTGTATTGTGATTACGTTCATGTTGGCTTTGATAATTTTTTTCCGAAATTTTGTGTTTTTAAAAGAATTAATAATATTTTAAACAAACATCATCGTATTGTCGAATATTACTTGTTTGTATGTTAGTACTTTTGATTAATTTAACATCAAATTTACACTTGTGTATCTTTTTTTTTCAAATTGATTTTTAAAGCTTTGTTTTGTAATATGGTTAGATTGTTTAAATTTTCTTGATTTGATAAAAATAATATGCTGCCATAGTAGTTAATGTGTGGTTCAACAATTGTGTTATAAATCATTTTGCGTGAATTCTCACTAACAAATTATCTAATTCTTCCCATAATGATTTTTTTTCTCAATCTTTTTAGTAACCATCTTAGTATTTTGATGAAACGTGAGTTTGAAATCCATCAGTACACCCAAATATTCAATTTCATTAAGTTTTTCATTACCTACTACAATTGACGGCGTTACTTTTATTCTTTTGTTTCCTAATATTCATGTTTTTTGTTTTGTTTATATTTAATTTTAATAAATATTTTTTTAATCATAGAGATACATTATTAAGATCATGGTTCCATTTGTCCATTATTGTTTTATAATTTATGGTGTTTTAAGCTGCAATCTTTTGTAATCCCTAAGACTGGCACTTAAAGCGTAAGATTGAAAACCATTCCTTCATTTAATAAAAAAACAAACAATATACGCTGTGATTGGTATATCAGTGCTACGCTCAATGCATGTTTAATGATGATGATAAGTAAAAATATGTATATGCTAGTTAGTAGATTTTTTTTATTGAATTACACAATTATTATTGAATCAACAACATTTTGTTAAGTTGTTATTACAACAAAAGACAAGACAAAAATATGTGATCATATGAGGACTCATTTTTTAACTTTTTGATATCTATCGTATTCTTCCAGTAGCCTTGTGTTAATGTAATAAATATATTACAAAAAAATGTTTTTACAACTTATTGTAAAATGCAAAGAAAAAATTATAATAAACTAATAAATAACCTTAGACAGTCAAAGCAATTTTGCATAAATGTGTAATTTTATTCATATTTTATGATTTTAAACAAATAAATAAAACTATTGATATACGTATTTCTCTCATTTATTTTACCTTTATTTTTTATTCACAAAATTATCACACTCTAAAATATAGAAAATATACATTTTTCTCATCTATACTTATTTATAATATAATGTGTATATGAGTATAAGAAGCAAACTTAGAGATCGCCAGCAAAAACGGAAAATTTGTTATTGATACTAAAATAAACTTTACATAAAAACCTTAACCCTACTTAAATAATAGCGTAATTCAAAACCATCTCTAAATCTTGCAAAAACAGATTTTTTTATAGAAATATAAATTATTTATATTTTATTTCTAAGGTAAAGGTCCAGGGTAAAAAAATATTTCATTGTAGTCTTTGAAATAAATATTTCATGTCAATTGTACCGGAATTTCATCCCGAGACTTAATTATGAGGTCTCGAGCTCGATTCTCGACATGATTAATGTGAAATATTTATTCAAAAAACGTGTTTTTTCTCTAGAATATTTCATGGTTCCTGGACTGGCAACTGAAGCGTAAGACTGATCGTCTTATCTTTATGTAACAAATAATATCATTGTACATATACTGCGATTGGTGTATCAATGCAGTGCCCTATGCATCATTAGGTGCGGAAAGGTGAACGACGATGTTTCAAATATTAGACAATAATTTTAAATTCTTCGATTTCCTTAACGTTTGTTTCAATATTTTTAAAATCTTTATATAGGTTTACTATTTTCTGTTTGTAGAAGTAAGGTTTTTATTAAAATGAGTTTTTATTTATGCATTTACATATATGCGTAAGAGTACATTTATTTTTTATAATTATTTTTAAAAATTATTGTTCATTTATTTATTTATTATAGGGCACAAGTTTATTTTCTATGTTTCTCTTCCAATATAATATTTGTGGTGATATACCCGTATGCCTGTGTAAAGTTATTACTCGTCCCAACTCAACATAGGACTTGACCCATGAAATTGGAATTTGTGTTTTAAAAAAATGTGTTTTATTTTCCGCACCTAATAATGCATAAGGCGCTGCATTGGTACATCGACTGCAGCGTACCTTAATTATTTGTGTCACATGAAGATAAGATCATCAGTTTTACGTTTCAGGTGCCAGTCCAGAGACTAAGAAATATTTTCCCGTATCTGGGCGGATGAAAAATACAGTTATTTAAAAAAAAAGGATTCAGAACCCTGGACGAGTGTCTACTCGACTCAGATAAATATCCTAAAAATAATTATCGAGTGGAGATATGGAGAACTCATCTCCAGTCAGTCTGTATTCTTTATGCGCTTAGACACAGACATACATACGCCTTTCCTTTATCCTACCTTTCCATAAAATTTTAATATCATGAAACAGATAAAAAACCACGCCGTTTCAAAATTTATACATTTTCTCATGTACGCGCGCCGATTATTCCGCCTTTTGACATGTCCGTATTCAAGAATTTGTTAGATTTGATCATGCCATGTCTTTCTCGGTCTCCCACTATTACTGCATTCATCGATTTTTTCATCAGCGTAAATATTTTTAGCCTTTATTTCGTTGTCCGCTCGCTCTCCAAACCAACGCAGAACTCCTCTCTTGATTTTGTCCATAATGCTTATCTTAGCCTTTCGTAATGTACTGATCTCGACATTTGCGCATCTATTGTCTTCTCCTTCTAGTGCCTTGCTGGGTCCCCCCGACGTTGGCGATCACTACAGCGAAAGCATAAGTATCTGTCCTGCGCTAATTATACTTTTCGCAGCCAGGACGACTGCTTATTGATGTATTTCTTGTAGTGATTCCTGGGAAAAGATGACCAGAGTGGTTTCCCGTTACCTTCTCTGGTGGATTTTCTGTCGGGGTTACCTTCCGTTAGCTGGTTGGTTTTGAGGCCCCAAAAACTCGCCTTTCAACCTCTCGTTATCTGCTGTGAGCACACCGTTATGAGTGTGATTCCATTGCCCAGGGTTTGCGACGTGGACACTAACGAGTTAGACTAGTCAGTGGTGTTGCCGGTGGAAAGCAACAAGGCGTTTGAAGCATTTTATAGAATCACATCCTCCAGCAAGACGTGACTCACTGTGACCCCACGAACCCCTATTATAAATAATTGTTTTATTAATTTATTTATTTAAAACTTTCAGTACAAAGAATAAGTGTTTTGGCGGACTTATTGCTAAAAGCAATATCTTTCAGCCAACCAAAACACAGACTGGTCAAAAGAATAATTGGTCGAAATTTTGTACTAAAAAATCATAAATGTATATCAAAAGATACATACATAAAATCAAAATAACCTAATTAATTGAAACTAACAATTGAGAGACAAGGCTTCCACATTTAACCTTTTTTTTTAAAGTACTTTAAAAAAGTACATTATGTTATACACATTTAATGATGAGAAATGCGGGAAAGTTTGGAAGGAGAGAGAAAAAGGAACTAAGGAAAGAAAATGGAATAAAAAAGTTCAGGATCCTGGGGATGTATAAAAATGTTTCAAGCGTTTTCTGAATGTGGCTAGAGCAGTAGTTTTACAACACATTTGCAGAATTCGTATATCGACAGCATTCAGCTTGCTTTCATCCCTGTTTTTCCATGTCCAGACTTGGCTCCCATACATTAGGTTCGGCATTAGGACTCCATCTTAAACTACGCATTTTGCACATTAAAACACGTTAACATATCTATAAAGGTAGATGTAATTATAATAGAAAAAGCATGTATTGAATAATTAGTTATATTACCCGTATACATGAACGCAAATAATAATTTTAAAATATTTTGATATTTGTAATAAGTCATTACATCCAAACATATAAATAACAAGAAAAAAGGATTAAAATCATTCTACGAATAACATGAGGTTATCCTTATTCAATTAGTCACGTGCGCCTGCGTACACAATACTTCTAATACACTTTGTTGTAATTAACCGAATTACCAGTGTATTTCTAACTACCCCTAAAATACCCGATATTCAAATAATCGCTGCCTTGTTTTAATTGCACTATAATTTTGTAAAGAAAATATTCCTTAGAACAACGTTTTACGAATTATTTTATCTTTAAACTATATTGTTTGTCTTTTACGTTATTATCGGTAAATAATTGAATTTTAATCATGAGCATTAACCAATCGTTTGAAAATATTTTTAGCTGGTTCGTGATTCCTTGGTAGTGACGCAAATTAGCTGTTAGAGGTCTGGGGTTGAAACAAAGTTAGAGGTCTGGTAAACACTAACAAATAACACAATTGTTTATCTAAAAAAAATAAAAAAAACGCAATTAGCTAATGCCTAAATAAAGGCAAAATGATGATAGTTACATAGTGTAATTGTTTACGAGCTGACAAGTCAAACGCCTCGATGACAAATCATCAACACTGAAATATACTCTTTCGCACCCTGTGGTGCATAGGGCACTTCATTGGTGCATCAAATACAGCGTATATTGATCATCTGTAATATGAGAGTATTGTGAATAAACTAACTAACTAAATGTGTGTAAATAAACTATTTAAAAAAACGCATTATTATGTATAGGATAGAACCAATGCGTGGGTTTATTTATAAATAAATAGAAATGATTAACAGCAAAATAATATCTGGGCTTCGATTACAATGGGAAGTTAAGAGAGTTTGTTATATATTTGACTGTCTATAAAGTAAAATCGAAATTTATGTGCGCTAAGGTTTTTATTTGTGAACTACTCACTCATCAGGATAACTCACCGAAGAGAACTAGTGACGTCACGTGCAGAGAAATTAAAAAAAAAAAAAACTTCAAAAAATCGTAGTGATGGTAATACGATACAAAAAAATAATGAATAAACCAAGAAACAGAATTCTCTTGTGAAATATAAAATTTGTCCATTTCAAGCAAAGTTTATAATACTGAAACTCCTATACTTAAAAAAACCTTTGCACTAAGAAAAAAATTCGGCTACAAAAAGAAACAAAAAGAACAAATATAAACAAGTAATATGATTGTGCATAATAATGTTCCTTTGTAAATTTTCATAAATTTGTACGTAATACTTGACTGATAAAATACTTTTAATCATAATCTTTGCATGTTATTGCAATCTGGTTTGTCATTGTTTAATTAAAGCATAAATACGAGAAGATACAGAAATGTAAATAATAAATTTGTTTATTTATTCAAGTCTCTATTGGCATTAGCATAATTTGAATAAATGTAAAAGGGTTATTTAAAATCAATCACAGTAAATAGCATAAATATAAGTAAATGGTTAAGCTCATGGCATTGCCTGTTTTTTTAAATTTTTTTTTTTAAAGAAATATTTGGGTTCTTATTGAGGGCCATTTTCAATGAGTTGTAAATAACTCACTATTAGAAAATGGAAATCGAGTTGGGTCAGAGGGGGATTCAAACCACGGACCTTTGGTCTGTGAGTCTAAGACACTAGCCACAGGACTACAACCCGATTTTTTAATAATAATAGTAATAACTTAGTTTTAGTACTAAGTTATTATTATTATTACCATGGATATCGCCATTTTCGTTATATTACCTCAAAGTGCTAATCAAAATGATTATATTAATGATGTAATGATGTAATAACTTATACTTACATATATTTACATATAAGTTATTGATTAAAAAAATACTTGGTACACTTCCACTTATTTATTTTGACCAATAAGCGCTTTAACCCTCTAATGGGCATCTTCAGACTGGTGAATATTATACAGTGTAAGGATAATTTATATAAAACTAAATATTATCTTAAGTGTAGGTACATTTAAAAATAAGTTGAAAAATATACAATACGCAATATTTCAATGGAACAGAGTGAGACAAATTATTGAAAAATGTGTTGGCGGTGTACTTTAAGAGAATATTCCCTCATATGAAAAATATTTATTGTTTCATTACAATGTACTGGGTCCAACTAAGGGGGATAATAAGGGTGAGTTTTTAAATTCTATCTGCTGATTTATTAAAATTCTATCGCTATTATTTTTTATCCTATTTATTTCTAAAATTTCCAATCTATCTAACTTTTGACCTTAATGTCCTACATGTAAAATTTTTATGTTTTTTGATTTATCAAAAGTATGTTCAAATTCATTTAATTGTTTTGCATAGTTTGATGTGTCGTTGTCAATCTATGTGAAGCTAAATGTTCTTTCATTCTATATTAATAAGCTCTCCCGCTTTGTCCTATATATGAACCCGGACAAGTACATGTTAATTCGTATATTCCGCTATTTTCTATTTTAGATTCAATTGGTATTAATTTATTCGTACAAAGATACATATGACAAAAAAATATACATTCTTTGCTCTATGAGGCAAGAGCCCAGACATATGAAGAGTTAAGAAAGAACAAAGCGGAAAACGGATGGATGTATGTTAATAAATTTCCATGAAAATCTGGATAAAAGACTTAATATATATACATTTACGCAATGTCTCAAAACGGACAATGTCCGTTGATAAATAAATAAATGCTTAAAGAAATCATTTGTGTAATATACAGGTGTGTAAACGTGAAAGTAAATTCACTCCGTTTGATGGGCTAATGTCCGTTCCTCAAACTAACACAACTCCCCTACAAGATGTGACCGGTTTTTTTTATTTATTTATTCATTTATTTAACGTTTTGTACATAATGTTATTTGTACATTGGCGAGCTTATTGCCAAATGGCAATTTCTTCCAACCAAACAATCAAATAAAAGTTTTATTTTTATAATTCAAGTTACAGAACATATTCAATAGAAAAAAAATAATTAAAAAGCTAAAGATATATAAAAACAGAAATAAACGTATTTGTTTATAAATTACCTTAAATAAAAACTATTACTCAATGGGGAAAAGGAAAGGAGGAGAGATTAAGGAAGAGAAAGAAGATGTTTCTTCAGACGTGATTTAAACAGAGATAATGTAGTAACATCTTTAATAGTGAATGGGGGATGATTCCACAGTTGAGCCGCATGGACACTATATGAGTTAGAAAAGAAAGAGGAATTGTGGATGGGTATTAAGAGAGTGCCTTGAGAATTAGAACGAAGAGGTAAACCATGAACTGATAAGCGTTGAAATTTTTCACGCAGGTATATGGGAGCGTTAGGACTATGAAGTACATTAAACAGAAGTGAGAGGGAGTGATAGTCTCTCCGCTGTCTAATTTTGAGCCATTTCAGTTGCCTACGATTATCAGAAATGTGGTCATATTCCCTAAGACCAAAACTGTACCTTATGCATGTATTCTGGTTTGAATGGTTTTGAGACGACAGTAAGAAGAATAGCGAACAAGACGGGATTTAAATTGTGCAAAACAACGAACAACTTGTCATCGTTGAGTTTTATTGAAAAATTGGTAAAAGAAAAGGTGTCATCACCTGCACTGAGTATCAAAACGTATGCGGACATTTATGCAAAATAGAAAATAAATTTTTGGAACGGGACGTTGCGTTTGATGATTTCATTGAAAACAGTGATTGGTCTTTTAAAGTGTCTGATGACAAAGGTGATGGCCCATTGGATTGTGATAAGTAGTTAATATTTTCAAGAATAGTTTTAGTTCTTATATACGTGTCAATAAATCAATAAATATATTTTTCTACTTTTTTGTTTCCAAGTATGTTATTTTTCTCTATATTTAACTGCATATATGTTTTATTTATTTAACTTTTTGTACATAATGTTATTTGTACATTGGCGGGCTTATTGCCAAATGGCAATTTCTTCCAACCAACCAATAAAATAAAAGTTTTATTTTTATAATTCAAGTTACAGAACATATTCAATAGAAAAAAAAAGATTAAAAAGTGAAAAATATATAAAATTTTATACTTTCGTTTTCACATTGTGATGTTTTCTTGTAATCAGGTGAAGGTAGTGTAAAGCTAATCATCAGTTTTATATAAATTATCCTTACACTCTATAATATTTACTAGTCTGAAGATGCCTATTAGAAATATAAGTCCAAATGTACCAAGTATTTTTTATTGGTAACTTATATGTAAATTATTATTTTATTTTTATATTTGGACCCCTGTATTAAGTAGTCTTACGTGTCATGTACAAGGCTAAGGTACTAGAAAAAAAAATCGTTTTTGTTTATCTTGGGAAATGGATGTTCGATCACTGATTTTGGTTTATTATCTTTATGAGTCCAATCACCATTGTTACAAAGTGCAAGAACAATGGCGCGTGATGACTACTTTTAACGACAGTGTGGATATATGTTACAAATATCCCATCTTTCCTGCATTCTGCTTCAAGATGATGGAGTTATAAACTGAAAAATGGGCACTGAAATAACGGATGTTCGATACTCTGTGAAGAAATATCAACGCATGGACAACAGTCATTATTCCTTAATTTAAACCTATATGGGTTACTTCTCATATTAATCATTATAATTTCATTACAATACATCATACCAAAGCTTCTATTTTGAGGCTTATCAGCAGGTGGACTAGAGTGGATATGGAAGGAGGTAATGAAAAATACACCACAACACTCAAACCAATTGAGAAAAAATCGTTCTTGAATTGCAACTGGCGGGAATCAAACTCGCGACGCCTGTTTTACAGTTTGCCGTCTAACCAACTGCGCCACAGCACTTGTTCACCAAGAATTGTCGATAAATAACTTTAATATTTTTTTTCATTTACAGCGGTGATTTACAACACAGAACACCAAAGCTTGTGAAAAATTACTTACTAATTTTAATTTTTGTGTTCTCACTGGGAATCGAATCCAGAACCTTTCGAGTGTGAGTTATAGGTCGTAAATACTACACCGCGGAGGCCGCCTTCTTGAAAGAAGCCATCAACTCCACCAAAAATCCACCTGGAAGTATTTGGCGCGTTCGCCTACTTTTATTTATTACCGTAATATGTTGCGTGTACGGATTTGATAATAACAAATGCATTTAAATTAGAAACTTAAACAATTTATCACTGCCCAATGCACCACTTTTCAACCGTTTCACCCCGTGATTGACAACCACGAAACAAAAATTGGCATTTGAATAAAAACAGGTTATTAGTTTAAAATTTGTTTTATTTTTTCTAATTTTTTGATTGGACACAAATATTGCAAGAGTAATTAAAAATTATACAGCAATTAATTCAAAGTTTGACATAAAAATTAAAAGACAAATGATATTATAAAGTACGAAATTGAATGAACATATTGAAAAAAAGTACAAGGTTTTCTAAAAAGTGAACAATTTAAGGAAATACTAAATAAAGTGTAATTAAAATTAGTCTCGTCTAACTTAAGATGGGACCCGTAATGAAATAGCAATTAAAGCAATTTAGTACAAAAATGACAATTTGCTACTGTAAGATAAAAAATAAAAATTATACACCCAGAAGAGTTGGGTTCCACATTTAGTTGGCCTTTCGTTTGTAGGCGCGAGTCTGGCCCAACTTAGCCCGAGCGCGACTCACCCGCGACGCCAGGTTGTTTTTGCGACGCTTTTCTTCCTCTTCCGGCGTCCGGGATGACGTAGCGAAGCGTCGCGCCATCGAAGAGTGATATTTAAACACCTTCTCACCCTCGCTTGTTTTAATTTTAATATCGCTGCCGTCGATCTTAACTTGCCGATCCTCGTCAGAAGCTTCGGAAGCTGATTTTACTATATCCGGCACATAATCGGAATCGGAGTCGCTCGGGTCTTGAACTCTCGGGAAATAGCCATCAACTATCTTTGCCAGCTTACATTTCCCTTTACTGGTCGAGGGTTGCGGAGTTGCAGATTGAGGGTCCAGAAAACTGGTCGAGGGTTGGCTAGAAGCTGTAGATTTTTCAGCAATTCTACTGGAAGGTTGGCACTGATTATGTATGTGTTGACTGGCGGGGGAATAAATTTCAGCTGGACTGATCGAAGGCTGAATAGAAGAGTCTTCATGACCATTTGATGGACATATGCGAGAGGTACCGGAGTCCGCATCGCTCAAATTATTCGCATTGCGAATGCTCGGCAAATAGCTTTCGTAAAGCCAATCTATCCAGGCGTCTCTTCCGCTATACGATGAGGATTGACGGTGCGAGATGACAATGTTTTCGTCACTCGAGGAGTCCGCGTCTGGTATCCTCTGGGGGTGTCTTTTCCTTTTTCTTGACGATTTGCGGTCTCTTTCGCCAATCTGACTAGACGAGGGTCTGCAAGGAGAGAAGTTCCCGGAGTCCGGAGAGCTTAAGTTGGCTAGTCCGGAGAACCTCGAAGAAGTACCAGCGTCTGGTTGAGGCGAGGGCATGCTCCGAAGACTCATTTCTATCTCCCTCAAGTCAGACAAAGCGCACGCTCGCTGTTCAGCTGGATCCGGTTTCATGAAAGCTCGGAGAATCTGTGAAAAAGAAAAATAATAAGAAATACAGATAAAAACAAGCATGGTTATATATTTTAAAGGAGTCTATTTAGGAGGAGTTTATTTTTTTTTTAAATTTCCGTTTCCGCATTGAATTGGCACACCGCATCTTGGAAGATGATCAGTCTTACGATTCAGTGGCATGAAATATTTAAGTGTGCAAATACCTTATTAAATTATTATTTCATGTCAACTATGTTGGAAATCGAACCAGAGACATATTGCATGATAAAAAAATCTACTGACTATTGTACCACGAAGCGGACAAATGATATAATAAAACATTATTGAATATTTTAAAAAACATTTACAATCATACAATTTCTTCATAAATAAACAAGTGAAGGCTAATATATTATATTCAATGTTCAAAAATTGAGTCAAAGTAAATCAGAGTTGGGCAATCATCTAGTTTTGTGCATTTAAATAAAATTTGTAAAATTTAAAACAATTTATAAAAATAAGAATAAATGCTTACCGATTTGTGAGTTGGTTGGCGTCTAACTGGCCTGGGCTTCCTTTTCGACTTTTGGCGAGCCATTGTAGTGGACAATAAAAAAGATTTAATTAATAGAACTGTGCGATAATGACAACGTCAACACAAGTAATGATGATAGTACCTGGTTCTTCGGGCTATTTATACTAATTACCCTTACGGATAACAGGACCCAGCGTCGGGGTGCGGAAAATCCAGATACAGCAGGCAGTGCAATTTGCATTGCAACCTGGACATTTATCCTAGTGAAATTGAATATGTTTAGGTGCCATATAAAAAATACGCAAAGAAGTGACAAATTACTCTATAAGTATATATTTTAATAAAATTAATACAAATTCCATTTAACGTACAATATTATTTTTATTTGACAATTAGAGTCAGCATTACTAATGTAATACAGACTGTAAATATAAGCTAGAAATTGATGAATAGAAAGCAGATAGCTGCTAAACTGCCGATATGTACAGAAAACTATGTTATCCGTAGAAGCCGTATTCAGCAATCAAATAGCTTTATTAATTGGTGAATTCTGACTTGCATTTGTACGGCCTCTGGGTGTGTAAAACAGTGCATGAGATCTCGCTCTAGTATAATTATTGGGAATATACAAACTGATCTCTTTCAGTTTATTTGAATTATCTATACTTATGAATATAAAAATACGTGCACAGTTTTATTCCACTTTTATTAGTAATTTTTACCAGTGAGCAGGTTTTGTCGTGACCGACATCGTCAAACTAATGGGAGACTACTACATATTTCTATGTTATTTACAAGTGCAAGCAGGGGTTATAAATCATGTTTATATTTACATCGTTTATATTTTTTTTGTATTTTATATATGTTATCCTAAAAATATTATTTATTAAAATAAAATATACTTTTGTAAGACGCCACTCCCCATTATGTACACTATAATTGTTTATTTCTTTAACGTAATGGGAAACGTTAATGTAAATATATGTATTTGATTAATGTTAAAAATCGTATTTGGTTGTATTATTGTATTTTTATTTGTTATAAAAAAAAATGTATTTTTAAAGTAATACGACTGTTTAAATTTCAGTTTTGTTTGAATGGATAAAATATATATGTATACTATTTATAAACTATATATGTATTTTTAATATAATAATTAAAATGCAGATCCACCAAGAAATGTCAGAAAAAAAAACTCAATCAATTATATAATGTACTTCCAGAAATCAATTTATAGAAATGTTTCCTAAAAAAAAATTTACGACGAGATTTGAGGGTGTTGTAATCCAGCATCCCCGCTAAAAATAATAATGGATACATAAATGGACAGTTATTATTTTCTTTAAAATATATGTATAAAAAATCTCTTTTGAAGATTTTCTATTTCAAAGACGTGGTTTGATTCTGAAGGCTCCCAAATGATAAAACAGTATTCTAGTATGCTGCGGACTAGTGGATCACACAATGGGCGAATTGCGGTAGTATTATTGAAATATTTATAGTTTCAAAGTACGAATCCAAGCATTTTACTAGATTTACCTACAACAGTAGTAATATTAGACTTAAACTTGAAATTCGCTTCAAAAGTAATACCGAAATCTTTAATTTGGTAATTGCGAGGTAAAATAACTAAAACTAAAACTTATATGGTCATATTAACTACGTTTTTTTTTCATATTAAACTGGCTTGGTGGAGAGGATGAAATTGACTAAAGGCAGCAAATCTACCCTTTAAATGCAAAAAAACTAATTAAAAATTATAATTGGCATAAAAGATAAACGAAAACAATACTTAAAATATATAATATTCATCAACTAAACTTCTAAACACAGTTCTATATTTTATTTCTTTATATTGTATTTTTTATTTATTTATGTTGTTTACACACTCATATTTTTATTTTTATTTTTATACCAACTATACTTCTCAACACTGATCCTATTTTTAATCTCTTAATATTGTATTTATTAAATTTACGTTGTTTATATACTCATCTTCTTTTTATACCAACTTTACTTAAACACTGTTCTATCTTTTATTGCTTTATATTGTATTTTTTTAATTTTATGTTGTTTATATACTCATGTTTTATAAACTTTCATGTATCTAAAAGCCTTATGGCGTTAAAAATTAATAAAATAAAATTAAAAAAGAAAAAAAAATGACAACATAAAAATCGGTGTAAAAATACTTTAAAAAATACCGATGGAGCGTAAATTTAAACAAATTATTATCATAATTCCCTTTCCGCACCTAATGGTGCATAAAGGACTACATTGGTTCACCAATCGCAGTGTATCTTGATCATTTTCATCACATGACAGTTAGATTATCAGGGGTGATATTCAAAATGCTCTCGTAGCCGTAGAAAACAATTTTATCTCGTGTTATACCTACGAAATAAGCGAGATAAAAGTATTTTCTACGGCCACGAGAGCGCTTTAAAATAGCACCACAGGGACTATGAAATATCCTAGTGTAAAAACACCTTTTTAAATAAATATTTCATGTCAATCATGTCGGGAATCTAACTCGAGACCTGATTTATGGTAGGCAAACGCGCTGACTACTTTACCACGAGGCCGACCATCACATATTATACATATTTTTCAAAATGTCAAAGTCCAGGCTGCTGGAGTATTCGGTTTTGTGAGTAAAAAAGAGCCAGAACCCTGGATGTGTGTGTTTGACTAGATGGCTAAACTTTACTCTCAGGTAAAAATCCTAAAAAAATAAAAAATATAGAGGAGATTTATCAACCTCATAATGTAGTGGTCAGTTTCTTCACCTACCATTCTTAAGGTCTTGGGTTCTATTCCTAGCAGGGTGAAATATCGATTTTACCATTCGTAACTGCAATATTTAATTGTTCCCTGACTGGCACCTGAAGCGTAGAACTGATCACCTTACCTTCATGCAACAAAGTATAAAAAACAACGCATTTGATTGACCAATGAAGTGCCCTATGCACCACTGGGTGCAGAAAGGGAACAATAATTTGGTTATTTGAACAATTTGTGAAACATATCGCCGTCGTTCTGGAGTGGCCAAAGTGGCCAACCCAAAAAACATGATTTTCAGATATAGCAGTTAAAACGTTTGGAGACCAAGGAAAAATCAGATGTTTTGGATGTTTCATGTACACAACATAATTCATCAATGTCTTTTTAATAAATTCTAAAGGTAGTTTTATCCTTTTGGTACTTTTTTAATATCTGTAGTTTTTAAAAAGGCGAGGTGGCTAAAATTTGGTCAAGCGACTTTTGGTTGTTTAAAATCAAGACAATGGTAGCTATAAGAGTTAATGAAAGGAAAGAAATATAAGAATCAATTATTATTATGTTATAATTAAGAATTTATTTCACTTATTTATTTATTTTTAGTTACATTGAGAACATTACAGAGTATCCAATTAATTCTCAACACATTACAAAATATACATATCCGATTTATAAAATAGAAAAGAGAAAAAAAATGTAAATTGTCGTGTAAAATTGATATACGTATAACACTTTGGAAATTGCCCTTCTAAGATTACTCTGGAATTACTCCCACTGTCATGACATATATCGACATCCGAGGCGACAGGATTGAATAACATGATTGTTTTACCTACCGGCATAACCATTGGCAGGTTGGTTCTGCATCGTGGTAGGTAGAACAACCTGTGTTGCCTTTTCGAAGATAAGTATCAGGGACAAATAGACCGAATTCATTCGGAATATCAGAATTATGTATGCGACCACCAATGAGTTGAAAAAAATTAACACCCAAATGAATATCCCTTCTCTCCAACAATGATTGGTAGCCCAGCATTCCTAGTAAGAAGTCAGTCGGGAAAAGCCACGGGTAAAATCCATACTCCCTGAGATACAGATATACAACACAGAATTTTTTTCTTTACCCTTAACTTTTGTATTGTATTTGTATGTGGCGGCCTCCGTGGTGTAGTGGTCAAGACGCTTGACTCACGCACGGAAGGTTCCGGGTTCGATTCCCGGTGAGAACACAAAAATTAAAATGTGATTTTTCTCAAGCCTGGGTGCTCTGTGATGTAATTCACCACTGTAATTAGGCCACCTGGCCTGTTGTGGTGCAAAAAAAAAAGTAAAAACGTAAAATGTAAATGTAAAATGTACATGTAGTCGGCCTCGTGGTGTAATGGTCAGTGCGTTTGCCTACCATGCCAGTGGTCTCGGGTTCGATTCCTGACATGGTTGATATAAAATATTTATTTAAAATGGTGTTTTTACGCTAAAAATATTTCATAGTCTCTGGACTGGTACCTGAAGCGTGAGACTGATCATCTTACCTTTATGTAACAAAAAGGATCAAGATACGCTGCGATTGGTATGCCAATGCAGTGCCCTATGCACCATTATGTGCAGAAAGGGAATGATGATGATGATCAAGAAAAAAATGACATGTTTTTTAAAAAATGTGTAAATGAGGGTACTACTTGTAAACCCGGCGAAATCCAAAATAAAAAAAGTGAGATACCAATTGAATCATATTCAGAATACATTTTTTACAGAAATTTTAACATTGTCAGTTAAAAATACGGCTTAATTTGTAAGACTTGACTTTTAAATTATCGGCTTCGTTGCAAACATGGCAACCTTTACTTGAATATTGCAAAGTTGGTAAAGTATAAAATCTAATTTATTATTTCACTTCTGTTTTTTGACAAAATCATGCTTTTGTTATCACTGCTTACGTTTAAAATATTTACTGATTATAATAAAAAAAAATATTTATAATAAAAAGTTAAGGTTAAGTATTGTATCAGTTTTTTGTGAATTGCTCAAAATAAAGAAAGATGGATTTTGCCAAATTTGTAAGTAGTACCTTCAAATGCGAGTTTATTCTGATATAAAGTCACATAGTAAAAAGGATAATTTGGATTCACGCAATTTTCTTCTCAGTTAAATTGTTAGCGTTTGCTTCTGCTAGGATCATTTTCTTGCAATCGAAGTCAATGTCAAGTACTTATTTTTTATTGCATGTATTTACTTTTATTTTTTGCCAATAAACCCCGTATTTCGGCACTGAATCAAAACCGGAAAGAACGTAATTTTACGCTTCGAATGGCATTTTTAATTCAAAACTGTCAAGTGATTTTGTACCTACAATTCTTAAAGTGTGTGTCCAAATTGATATACACAAAAAAATGCACCTTTACTTACAAGTAATCAATACTATGTCGCTCAGATCCCTACCGTTACCGACCTGTCAATTGGTTAATAAAGGTTACCTATCACGAAAGACGTAAATATGTAAATGAATACAGCTTTTTCTTTCTAAATACATTATGAACATCAAGTAAATCCCGATATTCGTTAATAATATTATGCAGGTACGAACTAGATTCATTGATAAAAATATGTATCTATTTTCGCTAAGATATTTTTATGAAGTATTTCGTTTTGTTATTGCTTCTTATCGACGCGGCGCGGCGTGGTGAATTTATTATCTAATAAAAAGTATTACGTAGATATGGAAAGTAAGAATCTTATTAAACAAAATATGTGCCCATATCGAAAATAAATGAAAATATTAATACTATTTCAATGTGGTGCAACAGAAAGAGAAATCCTATCTGAGAAGGGTATATGGAAATGTAGATATTTACAAAGCTTATGACTTGTCATTAGCTGGTTTAAGGGGCTGGGCCACTTTACACGCTGTGTAACATTCACCGCTCTGCCTATGTTTAAACACTCACGTTTCCTAAACTCCTCCATCCGTCGACTTGTGTTCATCCAGCTGAACCTATATTTGTATTGTTAATTCAGAATAAGTCTCTTTCCAAGCACAAGAGCTTGTATCTTTCTTGGAGGGAAAGAGCACAAAAAAACAAAATATTATACTTATGTTTGTAATTAAGCTGTAATTAATGTACCTTAATAAATGCTATATATTAAATGAAAAAATATCCTAAATTAAGTCAAATTACCTTTTTATTGATTGAATTTTTGAAGATCCTCATTACTTTTTACTCTGTTTTTACTGTTTTATTTTTAAGTATGTATTATTTTCAACAGGTTTAGAACGGGGTAAATAACTCTTGTTAGATAGTTGAAACATCTTTGTATAAATGTGTAATTTTATGTACATGATATTATAATAAATTAAATGAATAAAAAAAACGTATGGAAAAGTAATCGAGGAACTAAATTATGCGCAGTGTGCTAATATAAATAAAAATAATATGACAATATAATAAATAGTTTGCAAATGTAGTAGATTTTATACTTTTTATGTTTTTTTTTTATTATTAAAAAAAAGAAATATATGCGTTCTTATGATTTACCCAAATATTTTATCTTGAGGGCCATTTTCAAAGAGTTGTAAATAACTAACTATAAGAAAAAGGAAATCAAGTTGGGGTAGAGTAGGATTCGAACCACGGACCTAGGTCCGTGAGTCCGAGACACTAGCCACAGGACCACAACCCGATTCAAATGTCAATTTTACTAAACAAATAAATAAATATTACAGAAGAGATAACTTTTTAGAAAAGGGAATATGAAAGTCTAGGAGTTAACAGAGCCGATAATTCAAAGTCCCCTAAATGTCTAGATTTCTATATACTCTACTTTTAAATATTCTCCGTCTCTGTTGTAATATGTAAATCGGAATAACTCCTTAGGGCAGTGATGGAAAACCTATGACTCGCGGGTCAGATACTGACCCGCGCAGCATTTTTAAATGACCCAGGCGATGATTTTCATAAATTATTTTTTTATGTGACATCACTGACTTAGTGACCCACACGCTAATACTAAAAAAAAAATGGTCAACAATTGATTGATGCCTTCATGAATTCAGTCTTCTTCTACAAAATTTGGGTGAGCTTAAAATATTATTCTTAAAGTAATTTTTCCCAGAGAAACTCATTGTGTATCTGAAAAGTAATCAGTAATAAAATTAAATAATTTTCTAAGGAGTCATAATATCACAACACAGAAGTAAGAAGAAAAAAGGATTAAACATGTTGTATGAATAATGTAAGGTTATTCTATTTCAATTAGTCACTATGCACCTATATGCACTTACTTCTAATGCACATTGGTGTAATTAACGTAACTACTTGTGTATTCCTTAATTACCCTTAAAATTCTTGATACTCAAATAATCACTTCCAATTTTTGAATGTATTTTAATTTATGTAAATAAATCGTTTCTAAGAACAATGTTCTACAAAAAAATTATACCTTTAAATTATATATATTGTCTTTTATGAGTAAGTTTTTATTGCCAATTTCTTTTGTATTTATTGATTAACTGTATGTAAATATTTAAATTCTAACAATGAACATAAACATTTCTTAGAAAATAGTGGTAGAGTCGCGGATTCACCAGTCAGACGTTCGGGGTTCGAACCCTACCCACATCCTGAATCCCGTTTTCTAGCACATTTATTTATTTCCGTATGATTGATATATTTAATTAAACATCTATATATATATAAGGAGCACAATTGAACGTAGTTATGCCGAAAGCAGCCAGTCATAGAAAAGTGAAACTGAGATAAAAGCACTTTTGTGAAAAGACTGAATAATATCTACACAACAGGTGGAATGTTTTTGACTTTAGCGGATAATAATAATACATTAGTCGGCCTCGTAGTGTAATGATAAGCGCGTTTGCCTACCATGAAAGAGGTCCCGAGTTCGATTCCCAACATAGTTGAAATAAAATATTTATTTAGAAAAGTGTTTTTACACTAGAATATTTCATAGTATTTGGACTGGTACCAGAAGCGTAAGACTGATCACTTTTCATTTTACAAAAATGATCAAGATACGGTGTGATTAGTGTACTAATACAGTGTCCTATGCACCATTAGGCGTAGAAAGGTAATGTTGTTCTTTTTTTTGTATTATAAACAAGAATCTAATTATGTATTTGACCAGAGGTAATGATTTTTAAAGTACCGTAAGATTTTTCTTGTGGTGTGGGTGTTTTCTACAAATTAAAAAATGCCATTTTTGTGGTTGACGCAATTTTCAGAAGGTGATTAATACAGTTTTTTTGTTTTAAATTAATCTGGCTGATTTTAGCAGAATATAAAATTCACCTTACTGCACCCGATAACATCAATATGTTATTTTTTTTAAATTGTGGAGGACTGGCTGCTTTCTGCATAACTACGTTCAATTATTCACTATATGATATTTTTTCAAGAAAATTAGCTAATAGTAGAATTGATTTAATAGGTACTTTTAATTTTCTTATTATTTTTATTTTTTCTGTATATATGAATTGAAATTTTCGGTTTGCTTTGTTTTATTTTTTATCTTGTTTTCATTACATTTATGAGCACACTTTATTTTTATATGTGATTAATTTTTCCTTATATTTAAAATAAATTCAAGTCAATTGCTATTCTTTAATTGTAATTGTATTATTTTACTCTATTTTCTTACTTTAAAAAAAATAAAATTCTTTTAACTATTTTTTATGTTTATTATTTTATACGTATACAGTATTATGTCTGTACTCTTTTTATTTGATTATTAATTAAAACTAATGTTTGAGATTTTTTTAATTTTTGATCTTGAATAGGTAGAATATACGCTTTATATTGCAGGTTTTTAAAAAAAATACTGAAGTAACTCAAGTATCAAATGATACATGTTTGGACTTCAAGTTTTGGCATAAAGTGTCAAAAAATAATTTAAACTGCTCTCATGCGAAGTTGAAGAAAATCACATGCGTCGTTATTCTACAATAATGACGATAAAGACAAGTATGTATTCAAATTTTAACGGTTTTTTAAATAAAATAAAAAAATTAAGCGTCAACGTAACATTTTGTGTTTTTCGTTACGGTGTCTAAAAAATGACCTGAAATTATATTATTCGTTGCACTAAATAAATATCGACAATATATTTTTGATCTTGACCGTTTAATATAATTATTTGCCTTTTTTATAATGCAACATAGGTTCTTAGTTACATGTCTCAACTAGCTGGGAATTTCCTGTGTTTAAGCAGGATGTTTTTTGTCCGAAGACAAACTATTATTAAATAGTTTATCGGGACAAAATATATTTTAATACTTTGTATTCTTTATAATGTATTAATATTGTAATAATGTGTATATTTTATTGAATATCCATAAAGAAATGTGGATGCCTAAATAAAGGCGGAATGGCGAGGCAGAGTGTAAAATTATTTGTTTACTAGCCGACGACAGGTTTATTCCTTCTTCGTCATTATTTGTTTTGACAAAATATTGTTTTCTTCTATTTACATTGTTAACAAATGTTACAACGATAAAAAAACATCATCATCAATATATTCAGATCCCCGCCCTGTGGTACAAAGGGCTTTTTATAGATGCATAATATGCAGCGGCTATTGATAGTTTGTAACATGGTGATAAGTCTTACGCTTCAGGCGCCAGTCTACGAACAAGTAAAAAACCGTTCATGGTCTATATTTTATATCAACCCTCCCAGATATCGATCCAGGGGTCTAAAGTATGGAAGATAAATGTTCCAACCACTACTCTATAAGGCGGGCTTTTTTCGGGGTTTTTGATTCGATGGCCACTCTCAGGTAAAGTTCGCCTCGTATTATACTGGTACTATGCTTGAGTTTCCGGGTTCGATTTCTCGGTAGGTCGGGATGGTTTTATGACGCTTTATTTTACTGTCTCTGGACTAAGGCGTAAGACTGATCATCTTACCTTCCTGTCACAGATAATCGAGATACGCTGCGTATACTTTACCAATACAGTGAATTATGCACCATCAGATGCAAATAAGGGTTTCATAATGATGGCTTAATTTTTTATTTTTTCAAAACTTTTGTACTTTAATGAATAACTATTTCTTCTAATTTCTTTACAGATAAATAATTTATAATTTAATTACCTTTAAATTGACTTAAACACACGCATCTTTTAGTTTAATAAAAACTTCATCTTACTGACACATAATCTAAGTTTATTATTATTTGAATGGACTGTACTTATTTACAAACCTTCACATTTTCATTAATACTTACTTGTATTTTTATAAAACACTTTTTTTTTTCAATTTTATATTCTTAAAAATATGTTATATTTTTTGGCAATATAATCAAAGAATTAAAAAAATAACAAAGTTCACGGCTATAATAAATACACTCTTAAAGGCATTATATTATTATTATGCAAAAGGCCAATGCGTGGGTATAATTATAAATATAATCAATAAACGCCAAAATAGTTTTTGGGCCCGGATTAAAATAGAAAGTTAACAGAATTATCTTCATATTACAATGGAGATAAAGAACATTTAAAAGAAGGTTATATAGAATATTACCTTTTTACCTTCTCTTAAATGTTCTTCATCTTTGTTTTAATATGTTAATATGAACAGCTCCCCAGGGAGTTGAATCCAGTTCTTGTCTAGAAAAATTCGGACAAATTCAAAATATTGAGTAAAAATAAAAATTAAATAAATATCTTCAATTGTTTATAAAATAAAATGGGATTTTTTCTAGAAAAAGTAAATACCCCTGTTATTATTTTTTCACTTTCTTCAATTACGCGTTACTGACGAAATATACTATAATTTTTACACAAATTTGGATATTTTACATAAACGGCTTTTGCTAAGAATATGCGAAACGATAACAATAGTTTTATAATCATACATAAGTTATTGAAATTACTAGAAAAAAACTTTAAAAACGTTTTCAATCGTAGTAAAAGTTTAAGAATTATATTGCAAAAAAAAAAAATAGATAAAAGTCAATTAACTGTATAAGCTCAAATATAACGCGATGTTTTTAAATATTTTATTTTTATTTTAAATAAAGTTTTTTTCGCACCACAACAGGCCCAATAAGAGTAATGCATTAAAGTTCAGAATACCCGGGTTCGAGATAAATTACATTTTATTTTTTAACAAACTTAGAAACAAAAAAGTAGAAAAATGTATTTATCGATTTGTTGACACGTATATAAGAACTACAACTATTCTTGAAAACAACATTTTGAGTTTGTCCAAACTTTTGTAGACAAGGACTGGATTCAACTCCCTGGGTAGCTGTTAATATTAACATATTACAACAGAGATAAAAAAAACATTATAACTATATAGCATTATAACATACTAACATGATAATTTCACAAACATCAACTGATGAAAGGATTAAAGGAATATAGATGTTCAAATATGGGCAAAACGGTAAATGTCACACTGCGTGTAAAGTTGCCACTTAAACCAGTCAACGACAGATCATAAGCCCTGTAGGTGCCTAGACTTTTATATAACCTTCTCTAAAACGTTCTTCATCTCTGTTGTAATATGTTAAACTTATTTTCTATATTCCAAGCTATTGTGATTATGAAAAAGTAAGTATTATAAATGTAACACATGGTAAAAAGCATGAGGTTTTAAGAATAACATATACGTTATGTAGCTTAAAGGTGATTAAAGTATTAAATATTACATATGACTACATAATTTAAATTAAAAGCGTAAGTTTTTTTTTTAATACACATAATACAAGCTAAACCGGTAAAGAAAAAAATTCGAAATTATTCATCCATAATTTAATCTATAAAGTTATAAAAAATATAAAACAAGTTTATGATTTACATGTATGTATTTAATTAAAGATAAACTAGTATAATATAAAATCTTTAAAATTCCATGCATTTTACATAATACAGTTTGGTTTGACACTTTTTGTTTTTACATATAAAATGCTTACGGTGATGAATTCATAATTACTAACAATATTTAAATGCTCTAAAAATCCCTTTGAATTTTTGTATTTTACTTACCAAAGCTTAAATAATACATATTGCGTACTTATTTTTTTGTCTAAAATTGTTATAATATATAAAAAAAACATTTTATTGTATATACAAAGCATAATACAATTCGATCATTTAAAAAAACAATTTGATTATTAGATACATATTTATAAGACGCATATTGACTTCACCATAAAAATGTTTGAATTAAAATTTTATGCCGGTCGTGTAAAAGCCCTTCAGGCATGTATAACAAAAAAATAATACAACCAAGCCTAGAATTAAATATATCAGCCTTATATTCATTAGATATTACCATATTTATGAAGTGCGTGGGCAGGAAGTACGTTTGTGATAACAAAGTTAGATAACACGCCAAATAAAAAGAAGATCTATTTATTTTGTTTTATTTATTTATTTTATTTTATTTTGAAAACCAACAGTTCTACAAACATATTAATAGTAAACAACAGATATATTATATTAATTCAGAACCAATAAATGATTTCCACAAATTGTATAAAGTTTGTAAAGAAAATGTATTACATACATAATTTATAAATATAAAAATGTATTTTTTTTAAATAATGAAAGAAAATATATATTTTTAAAAATGATCTGTAAATGGGACGGGATTAGGACGGGGTGCATGAAGACAGGATAGGGAGGGGAAGGTAAATTGTGCAAATTTATTATTGTCGTGTCTATCAAGTTACATAATGCATTTTAAATGTCAATTTTAAATCTGACACAGTGATATTTTTGTAGTTTATGTCTTTGAGTTTGGTATTGTGCACTGAAAAAACAACATTTTTAACAAACGATTTTTCACTCATTGCAACATGATAAGGTGGTACCATCTGCAGATCCTGGCTGGAACATGAATTGTTGTTAAACTAAGTAATTCTGCATAGTCAACTATTCCTTTCAAAATTTTGTGTAGAAGTAGTTGGTACGCACATACTTCGAGGTATTGTAGAGAAGTTATTCCACGGTAGTAGGAGGCAGCGAGAGTTGATACATAAGAAAGACCAGTCTGGTATTTTAGGTACTTCATCAATTTGCTATGAATGTATTCTATTCTTGTTATATACGAGTATATGGCATATCGGGGATTCGGTATACGAGATGCGTATGCCAAGTGACTTCTAACAATCGTATAATATAACGGAATTACGGCCCTTTACGGATTATCAAAGTATTCACGCACTCGATTATGAAACCTAACATGCTCTATGCTTTGGATTTGATTTTATTAATATGCGATTAAAAAAATAGTTTAGAGACTAAAATAATCCCACTTTCTTAAATTTCTCGCTTTCTCATTAGTACATTATTATTTACTTAGTAATCAAAACTAAAAAATTTTCTTTTCTTTCTGAATATAACACAGACACATTTATTGATATTAAAAAACAGTTTATTTTCAATACAATAATCAATAAGATGACTAAGAACGTCTTGGATCATGAAATAATTTTCATGAGATTCAACTTTAGAGTATATTCTAATATCATCGGCATACAAAAAAAATGAATAATGAAAGCAAACATCAATGTCAAATGACATCTGATAACACGATGGTATAAATATAAATGTCAGAAACAATAAGGGACTATCTTTGGCGGGCATGTCAACGAGGTACACGAATTCACACCAACTCTACTAAATCTGGCCAGTCAATAAATTAATATATTATTTAAAATACACATTTCCGTACAGATTTTTTTTACTGTGTATAATATTAAAGATAACGCTGTGAAAATTCTAATGTAATCGGGCCCTGATTTAAAAATTAATCGTAGAAAACAGTACATAATACATCTTACGTATGACCTTTCTTTCAAGCTACCCCCGGTAATCGTCTGTTCTTCTATTTCCCTCTGGCCTACCAACGCTTTTTTTGCCACCCTTATTTCTAAAACCACCCAATGAGAAAAGTTTCTCCTTCAAATAATACAGTGCAAATAGGTACTAGTAAATTTTGTTATTTTTCGTTTTATCCACGTTCAAAATGAGAAAAACATTTCGATGTAAATCTATTATTTATTTATTTAGTAACAGAAAGTAGCAAACAATTTACTAAATTTTTAACTATCTTTAAATATATAATTTTTCTGTACGTGTGATGTCATTGAACTCTTTCTAAACGTCTTAACCGATTGACGTACATTTTTGCATAATAATGAACTTTGCGCTACGCATGTTAGTAAATCTTGAAATTTGTAATCTGATAAGATTTTTTTTACAGATCTGTAAAAAAAAATCGGAGCATAAATTTTTTATACATCGACCCACCAGGGTTGCATTCGACGAGAATGCATATACTACAAAATTGGGATGATGTTATTTTAGCATACAAAAAAATGCACTTTAATTTTTTTAAGGTGTCTATCCATTCCTTCCATGCTAATCCAAGATCTTAAACTTACTTTAAACTGTACCAGCAAATTACTGTTTTTTTAATTCTTTAAGTAGAAGATTGAAGAATCTTGGACTAACTTGTAAGGACTGCCGCTGTGCAAACTTAGTTCTGCATCCTGGAACTGACAGTATACTATCGGATCTTTTGCTAATACGATTTAAATTATTACTAAATAATTTCCTCTTTAATTGACATATTTCAGGCACTGAAATGAATATAATTTAATAAAACTAAGGAGTTTACAAAAGCACTCATTTTTTGTGGATCTCAATCAGATTTTTATCTTAAATTTCTTATAATTACTACACATTTACGTATTTTTACTGGATTATTGGTAATACAATACTAATATTAACTAACATTCAATACATTTTCAAAAATCGTAATCCTTAATATAGTGCGCCTCTGTTGTTAGAAGAGCAGAATTCGGCATTCGTAAAAAAAATCTGTATGATTTTTTTTTGATGTTTTGGAATTCAACCGCAAAAAAGTACCAAAGTGCCTACTTAAATTCAATATTTGAATATTCGTAATTTTAGTTTTTGAATTCAATCATAAAAAAATAACTAGGTACCTACTTATTAATGAAAAGTTTTTTCCAAACTAACAGCAGGCAAGCCAACGTTCGGGTAGGACAACGTCTGTCGGGTCCGCTAGTTTCTATAAAATTCTATTATTTATTAATATTTGTTTATTTAATATCCGAAAGAAATATGTAATCTACGACATTGTTTGCAACCTACATATTTCTAATAAATATTTTATTTATACACGCTGTGTATTATTGAGATGCTATGTTTTTTTATTAAATGTAGAATTTCTGTTTTCGGGTGGTCACAGAATACAGTTATTTATGTGATTAACTTAAATATTTATTAATGAATTTAGTCCATCAAAAAAATGGCAAACAAAAATCTTTATAATACATGCAGGCAAAATTTAAATAAAATACAAATAATAAAAATTAAAGCTAAGACAAGGAGCGGATATGGTAAAGAACAAACATATGAGATTTTTCCGATCTGTGTCCAGGGAGGTGAAGAATACAGTTATGTGGGAGAAATTGAACCAGAAACCCTGGAAGAGTGTTTTCGTCGTGATGGCTTCCTTCATGTAAAATCCTGAAAAAAACGAACAAGGGTAAATACGCCTTGTAATGTAGTAGCTTATTATATTTAGAGACTTTTAGTTTCAGTGCTGCAGAGCAGCGTTTATTTAATAATTAAACATACATAAAACAATTTGTTAACCACTAAGTCTAACAACATTTCGGTGGGACACATTTTTTTTATGACAGGTTTATTTTACACTATTTTATTTTTATATAATACAAATTTATTTATTAACAGACACTATAAACTATTTAGAAGATATTTCTTCAGTTCTTTTTTTTTCATTTGAAGATCTTTCAGGTTAATGATGGTTTGTGTGATATCATTGAACAACCTTGGAACAACACAATTTAATTAATGTTCGCTCTCCGAAGTAATTTGTAATTCGGGGAACAAACAGGGAGCCCTTAGTTTTTAACTTAGTGTTGTGAGTGTGGGAAACTCTTTTTTTATATTCCGGACCAACAAAGTGATCTACAATAAATTTGTTGTCACAAAGTTGTTTTATCGGCAGGACATTACAGAATTTAAAATATACACCTTTGGCTATATGTTTCACCTAACGAATTATGTTATCTGGTATAACCTCCCTTAACATTGTCACCTGGATATTATAAATTTTACCCAGATTAGACTGGAAGGTGAGACCCCAGACACGCACTCCGTAAGATATAATCGATTCAATGAGCGAGGTATATATGTTTTTAAACGTTTTGAAAGGTGCTTTTGATTTTATAAATGAACAGTACCTTAATCTGTCGCAGATTCCATAAATATGAACACTTTAAGTTCTTTTTTAACAATAAAAAACAAAAAGATTAAATCATTATTATTTAATGGTAACCACAAAGTAAGTGCTTCGAATGTAAATGTTACGGTAGAACTAAAATACTTAAAATGGTTTTTGTTGTTTACAAAAACTGCACAAAGAAGATACTCGCTTTTCTTTTTACATTTTATTATACCTCAATTTCATTTCTCGTTTTTTCTCCAACTACCCTTGTTTTGATACTATCCAGAGAACGATGTGAAATAAGGCAAAGCTCATATTTTTCCTTTTGTAATTAAGCCGCGAAGACGAAGATGGTGCTGTAAATCAACCCTCTCCCAACTCAATTGACCGGAAGTTGCCGGACGGATATACAAGTACATGGAACTTTGGCGGGAGGAAGAATTATGGCGGGAGATAGGAATTAAATAGGAAAGCATTTCAGGGCTGAGCATTTTTATTTATTTTTGGACGTTTATATCAATATTTTATTTTAAAAATATCTTTTTTTTCCTGATGTTCAGAATCTGTAGATAAAATTCGTCGCATAACTTGTAATTCTTCGGGATAAATATTCCGACTTTTCGTCAATCTCTTCGCCACCAAAACTGTTTGGGATAAAGATGGATTGGCATGATTTAGCTTGAAGTCTTATATGTTCATCGTGTTTATGAATATATCATATAACATTATTTAATTTCCCTTGTTTGTCTTTGCCACGTAGTTTTATTTTTTTTTGCTCAGTTTTTTGTATATATGTTTCTTAATGAAACTGTTGTAATTAGCTTAGGCCGTATATATAATAAATACTACTACTACCATCAAGCCGTTTTCCCGTAGGAGTAGGCAGAGAGAATGGACCACCACACACGTCTATCCTGGCATACATTTCTAGCTTCTTTTACATTCATACATCTTGTCATACATGCCCTTTGGTTCTGCCTGCGTTTACATGACCAGACTTAAGATTTTGGTTTATCTGATCATGACACGTCTTCTTTGGTCGTCCTCGCCTCACGTTACCGTTCAATTTCTTCATAAATACTAGTTCTTCCATTCTTTTGCCATCCAATCGTTTTACACGACCTATTCGTCTCAGGGATCTTCTGTTTATCTTTTCAATTATACCTGATACATATTTACACTCTCGCCTGATTTCATCATTCATAACCCTGTCATACATTGATTTTCCACACATTCGTCTAAAAGATCGCATTTTAACCATGTTCCCTCGGCTTTCATCCTCCTTTTGCCAGTTCCATGTCTTATTTTCATACATAAGTGCCAGGATTAAAACTCCGTTCTGCTTTTCCAGTTTAGCTTCGATTGACATATGTATTTTTATTAGTAATTATTGCGTTTAGTGCGCCGTTCATTTTATTGCCCACATTCTCTCGCTTTTCAAAATATTTTCTACGCTTCTGTCTCTTGAAAACATGCTTCCTAGATACACAAACTCTTTTACTAGTTCAACACATTCGTTGTTTACTGTTGTTATGCAGTCAGTAGCCTCACTTCCCCTTTCAAATACTATCACTTTCGACTTACTTTCATTCATCACCAATTCGCTCTTCAGGTTAAAATCATACATACTAGATACTATTTGTTGAATAATCCTCTCTACTGCTTACTAAAATAAATTTATTAAAGCTCCCATAGGGATTTTTACATTGTTTTTTTACAATAATTATATGGGTGATAAACAATATGATAAAATAAAGTAAATATATTTATTTGATAAATGTGAAAAAATGTATTTAGTTGTAATATTGTATTTTTATTTGTCATTAATAAATAAAAAAAATAACAAATTCTTCTTGTGTCTTATCAGGTGTGCCCGACGTTAGCATCAACTTCTAAAAAGACCTCTCTGTCTTGCGCTGCACGGAACAACTCTTCCACACGTTTCATTCCAGTCCAGTCTCTTATGTTGATCTTGCATTTCACATCTACTCTGCTCTGGCAAATACCGTCCACTTCGTCTTTTTATGATTATGCTTTAGCTCATTTCCTCTTCTGAACCACTTATCTAAAAAAGGAGTTCTTGAAGGTCAGTAATGTCATCAGCCGATGACAGCGATTGTATGCAATATCTCAGAATGTAGGATTAGTGGACTCTCTTAAGATCCACTGTTACTGGGATCTGGTCTTTGATCATCAAAAAATCCCAAATACAATCCTACAAAGTCTTAGAGATTTTTTTTTCTTTTATGACTTTATTAATATTTTTTCCATACAGACAACTAGGTGTAGAAGTCTTTGTTATATTTGACATCTCCTTAAGTTTATTGTGGATATAATATCGTGCATATTTTACATGCCCCTTATTTATTTAAAAATAAATTAAGACTTATTTTTTCTGGCTGCGATACGATCCCACTTACTATTTAATGATGCTCACACTTACGCACACCTGAACACTTACTCCTTCATTAATACACATAAACACACATCTACACTTACTCTCATACATATACACATAAACACACCCTTTTGTTGTAACATAATTTAATAATATGTATGATTCTTATTTAGAAACTTCGCTGGTCAATCTTTAAACCGTATTTTTTTAATGTTATAATATATTTGTCGACTGTTTGTTTCTTAAAAATAAATAAATAAATAAGTTGTATGCGAGAAAATATTTTTTTTAAAGAAAAATGTATTTTTTTACACATTTAACACCCAGAGAACTTTTAAAACATAGAGTTGCTTGCAAAATACAAAATTAAGTTAACAAACTATAAATATTGCTGTAGAGCCTTTTACACAAAGGTTAAAAAGTAAAGTAAATAAAGACATGTTTAAAAACATGCATGAAGAGTAATTCAAAAGTTTGCAGTTTAATTATTACGAAGTATAAATGAATAACTGAACGAAGAATTATATCAATTAATAAATATTTATTTCTTATCATAAATTATTTAACTTAATATATTCTATAAAACATATTCTAAAAAAACAGAGACATAATAATAAAATACAAATTTATATGTGAAGCACATTATATGATGAATAACAAACAAAAACATTTGACTTAAATTTAAAAAATAAAATAAAAAAGGAGGTCATATCCCTCCCGCTTAGGAAAATCCAGTCCTAAACACCTCATTTAAAATATTTTTCAAACTTGAGAGCTTTATACGCTCTTCCAAAATATTAAACATTTTCGGTGCGATAAAAGAGAGGTGTCTCTGAAAAAAATTCATACGGGTTTTGGGTATAACACATTCGTTCTCTGGAAAAATCTCGTACGAATATTTTGCTGAGATCTCTTATTATTTTTTGACCAAAAGTGAGACAGTGCTTCTTTTATGTAGAGTTGTCATATATCCAGTGACTTCATGCATTGGAACAACTCTTCTGATTTGAATGTTAGAGAGCGCCAAAATATTTTTCTTACTAATAATTAATATGAAATTATGAGTTGCTTTAAGATGGATGTCGCACAACCGCCCCAGCCAATTATTCTACAGGTTGCAATGGATTGAAACAGAGCAAAGTACACACTTCTGAGAGTGCCAATACCCAGAATGTCCCTAAGAGAGCAGAATAAATGGCACAGTTTTTTCAATATTGAAGTCAGTGATTGTTCCTGAGCCTCCCATCGCAAATTCCTATCAATGATAACGCCAAGGTATTTTATGAAGTCTACTGGTTGCAGAGATTAATATGCGCTATCAGAGTAAATTCCTAGATTAAACGTACTACTTACTGTAGGTAGAGTACTGTTATTTGTACAACATATAAGGTATTTAGTTTTATCGATATCAAGAATATTATCACCTAGCCATTGTTTAATCATGTTTATACCACAGCTTGCTTTCTGAAAGACAGAGTTCCAGTCACCAGCTTTGAATTACAGAACCGTATCTATGGCGAATAAAAAAATCTTTTCCATGATTTATTTCACAAAGAGTGTTCATGAAGACTAAAAATATGATTGATCCCATGACGTTTCCCTGTGGAATTTCGTAAGTAATAGGCGCTTTTGTACTTCGCGCTTTTTCCTGTGATAAATGATAAACCCGAATAATACATTTTATGGCTTTTTTTGTTATAAATAGTCGTGTGAGAAAATGGAAAGAGCGGGGTTCGACCCTCGGACCTCCTGAACCGGAGTCTACGACACTAACAACCATGAGACTACAACTCTTTCAATGAGGTAAATTTTTCTCTGTTACAATCCATCTTAATGTAGTGCCCTATGCACGATTAAAAAAATATATTATGTTTAATTAATTTTATTTCATATGATATGTAAACCGTGTTTATGAAAATTAAAATCCTATTTCTAAATTAGAATTCAATCTTCAACCCTGGAAAAATTGGTTAGTATCTATTTTCTATGTGTTCATGGTAATTTATGTGCCTTCGTGAGACCTTCCCATGACTTAATTCAACGTGGTCACGATCCTCTGTCTTTTCCAAGCCTCATCTTTATTTAGGCTCAAGGACCAAGGACCCTGGCGATCTCCTTGCTGACATTTGTCGACCATCACTTATCTATTCGCTCCCAGTAGTTTATTAGTACTACAATTGCATAGTAACGGGATAACTTTTGTTATGAAACTACGTATATTTGATATCTCTTTATAATCAGCGCCTTGTGTCTGAGGATGGTGATCACTTCCGACTCCAGATATGGCTCGTCTGTGGATAGTCTCCCTCCATCTGGAACAGTCTTGTGCTGTTCTGTAGGCATTTGTCAATGATAATTCTGATAATTACTAAAATACCTACATATAAATAAATTACACAAAGTTGGAGAACCTTTTAGAGATGAAAATATGGAAGTCTAGGCATTTAAAGGACTTATGACCATCATTAGCTGGTGGAAGTGACCAGTAAAGTTTCGATTTTTTATTACAATCTAAGATTATCAAAGAACTATTCTTATTATTTCAAGTAAAAGAAAAAATTAATATGGGGAAAATAATTAAAATAATTCAAGATTAAATTAAAAAAAAAAAACATGCTCAGAGTGATTACAAATATATATAAAGTAAACCAAAAACAACGGATATTTTTATTTATTTAATATTTCTTATTTATATAAGTGAAAGTAATATAAGAAATGAAAAAAAAACTTAAGAAAAAAAATAAGAATTTAAATAAACGGAATTTTAACCTCACTAACACATACCGTTTGACTATATTTGAAATACAAATGTCAATGGAAGTTTTTTTTTTGTCTATATCTGTCGACATGCAAAAGACATTCGCCGGACCTTAAAACTGAAATAATTTGGCTTTGGCGTTTTTTTGCAATTGGACATTCAATCTTGTGCTAGAAGTGTGATCAATCTTACTATAAAATCTTCATATAAACTTTACGATTTCTCTGAAAAGGACATCTTAAGAAGGCACAGAAGACATAAAATAAAGCTTCTCTTCACAGATTTATATTTCTTAAAGAACGCGGGGGATGATTCAACCCCCGGTCTTTGACGGGTACGTATTATTTCCCCAGGTTGAATTCAACATAGTACTTTAAACAGGAGCTTTTTGATTCATTGGCCCCAGAATTTATGCTAGCTTTTTATGTTTGTATTTAACTGTTGGAATATATTACGCTGATGTGAGTAATCGTAAAATGGTAAAGTTTATTTAAGGTTGTTGTAGTTTCCTATGCATATATAAAATAATTCATTCTTTCGTACCCCTATCCAAACCCGATGATGCATAGGGTGCTTATTTACTGCACTAAATGTTTTTTTTTTTTTACCTGTTTCATATAGGTGGTGTAATCAAATCTTACGCCTAAATGCCAGACCTGGGAGACGTGAGATATTGCAGTGTAAAAGCATTTATTTAATCTATATTTTGTGTCGACCTTCCCAAGAATCGAACCCGGGACCTCAAGCATGGTAACTGAACGCACCAACCACTACACTATGAGGTAGGTAGTCTAAAATTTTCCATAGGAAACCATTTTAAATACCAATATATTAATATGAAGATATTGCTAATTCTTTTCTAGTACCGGGAATCTAATTTTTCTATTTTATTTATATACGTATTGAAACTAAAATCAAAAGCATATTTTATTTTGTTGGATGGTTGGAAAAAAATTCCGTTTGGAAATAATCCCGCCAATGTAAAAAAATGTATATTTGAAAAATCATTAAATATGTCAAAGCATTCGTTTTTCGAAATTTCAATTATAAAATAAAACATGGCTTTTGTGATTAACATTTAAATTAAAACGTATAATTACAATAATGTATTATGTATAATTCATCTGCATAATCAAATTTTATCTATTCTATACTAATATTATAAATACGATATGCTTGTCTGTCTTTCACGTCTCAACAGAGTGACCGATTGACTTGATTTGCACAGGGATAGCCGGAGAAACAGGAATTAAAAAAGGCTGTTTACTTTTTACCCCGAAAGTTAAAAAAATGCACTAAAAAAATAATTTAATATTAGAACAAAGAAAAAATTATTTGAAAATGAGTAAGTGGTAAGGTGGGATGCCAAAAAGAATTAATTTGAAATGAATTCCTATAATTTCTATAATTAACTTGCTTTGTCTATAATTAGTTTTGTGTGATTTTGGATTTGTAGAGACAATAACAATGCCATGTCAACATAGACTAACGGATCACCGCATTTTTTTCGAAGCGATAGTATGAAGGTCAAGCTACTTTCAATCTCGATAAAATATAGAAATCCTTAAGGAAAATTTTAATTGGTAAACAGAAAATATTTTCTACGACACAACTTAATGATTTCTCCCTAATACCATGTGGAGAAAACTGCGGATAAAAATAAAATAAATAAAAAATCTAGTGAATTCAAACATGCGAAATCAGATCTATAATATTTAATTCGGTCGATAAATAGGTAAAAGATTTAAAAAGCCTCGTAAACTATAATTGAATGAAATATTTTGTGTTTGTCCATATTTTTGTAGACAAGGACTGGATTTAACTCCTTGGGGAACTGTTAACATTTATATATTATAACAGAGATAAAGAAGTCTAGGCATTTACAGGGCTAATGACCTGTCATTGGCTGGTTTAATAAGCCACTTTACACACTGTGTAACATTCACCATTCTGCCCATATTTCAGCATCTATATTCCTTAAATTGTTTTATCTATTGATGTTTGTGAAGTAAAAGACCTGAAACCTTTATTTCTGCGGGTGAGATTCATCTAATTAAATTATTACACCTACATACTAGGCAATGCTTGAAATTTAAAAAAAAAAAAAAATTATACTTTTTTATGAATCAGGTTAATTTATCAACAATATTTTGTATTTTCCAAATTTTTGTAAATAAGGACTGGATTCAACTCCCTGGGGAGCTGTTAACATTAACATATTACAACAGAGATAAAAAACATTTTAGAGAAGGAAAATAAAGAAGTCAAGGCATCTACCGGACTTTATATTTGTGAAGTCAAAGAGCTGAAACCTTTATTTATGCGGGTGAAATTTTTACAAATATACAAACGGGTGAGATTTTTCAAGTTTAAATGACTATGCTTATTTGTCGAAAAACACAAAGGTGAATCATCGGAAAGCAATACAACAAACAGGATCATTAGCGGTAGTTTTTCCCCACAAACCAATTACCAGGTTCTAATAATGTGCCCGCATATATTGTCCTTAGCGAACCCCTTGGACAAAAGGCTTTTTAATTGCACTGAACCCTTAATCACCTTCGAAAATACCATAACTGCAGGTTATTCCGTACTTAGGCATATTTAACTTTAATGTTTATGATGGGTAATTGAAACAATGGAATCCTAAGAAGAACGTTCTAGAAATAATAAATTAAATTTTGGGAAACCAGTCAGCCAATGTATTATTATTTTCTTGAGGTAAATTACCTCAATAAATAATGTATCCGGGCAGATTACAAATACAGTTCAAATTGTGAAACAGAACCTCAACCCTGGATGAGTAATTTCGACACGAAGACAAATCAGGTAAAAATTCTAAATTAGGAAATCAAGTGGAGATAATACCGCCTTGTAGAGTAGTGGTTGGCGCGTACGCCTGCCATTTTCGTGGTCCCGGGTTCGATTTCTGGGAAGGTCGATGAATAATATTTATTCATCTGTGATTCTACATTATCATCATCATCATTCCTTTTCCGCACCTAATGGTGCATAGGAAACTACATTGGTACACCAATCGAAGCGCATCTCGATAAAAAATTGCACGATGATAAGATGATCAACATACGCTTCAGGTAGCAGTCCAGAGCCCCTGAAATATTCTGGTGTGAAAAATCCCTTTGAATAAATATTTCGTATCAATCATGTTGGGAATTGAACCCGAGACCTCTTGCTTGGTAGGTAAACATGCTGGCCATTACACCACGGGCTGACGTGGTTCTACACTGATATATTTATTGTTTTTGATCAAGCAATTGAAACGCAAGGCTAACCTTTATGTAACAGATGATCGATATAACCTGCATTTAGTGTAATAATGCCGTTCTCTATGCACCATTTAATACGGAAAGGGTTACGATGTAATTAGAAAAACGTCTGAAGCGTAAGAGTGATCATGTTACCTTTGTATTACGAAAATTATTTATTGACATTCTTGTTCATATTTGTACATTGGCGGGCGTACTGCCAAAAGGCAGCGTCACCCTATGCAACATTGTTGCTGATGTTTCCATGACTGATTTAAGCTGTGAGCAACTCGATAACCTTGATCGACTTCAGAATACATGCATAAGGTACAGTTTTGGTCTTAGGAAATATGACTATATTTTTTACCATCGTACGCAACTGAAATGATTCAAAATTAGACAGCGGAGAGACACTCCCTCTCACTTTTTTTCAATGTACTTCATAGTCCTAACGCTCCTATATACCCGCGTGAAAAATTTCAACGCTCAGTTCATGGTTTACCTCTTTGTTCTAATACTCAAGGCTATTAATACCCATCCACAATTCCTCTTTCTTCTTTAGCTCATATAGTGTCCATGCGGCTCGACTGTGGAATCATCTCCCATCCACCATCAAATATGTTACTACATTATCTCTTTTTAAATCACGTCTGAAGAAACATCTCATTTTTCTTCCTTAATCTCTCCTTCTTTCCTCTTTCCTCTTTTTCCCCTTTTCCTATTGACTAATAGTTTTTGATTTAAGGTAATTAAAAAAAATATAAGTTTATTTCTGTTTTTATATATCTTTAGCTTTTTAATTTTTATTTTCTATAGAATATCTACTGTAACTTGAATTATAAAAATAAAACTTTTATTTATTTGGTTGGCAGAAATTGCAATTTGGCAATAAGCTCGTCAATGTACAAATAACATTACGTACAAAATTTTAAATAAATAAACTTTATTTTTGGAATGAGAAATATTAACTAATTGAGTCCGACTTATGGTCGATGGTCAGCGTGTTTGCCTACCATGCAAGAGGTCTCAGGTCTATGTCCATATGTATATATGATATATATTTTTATTATTATTTGGTATTGTCATTTCAAACGTGTGACGAACAAGTAAAATATCACATTTAGTATCAAGTCATATGTTAAATATATCCGGGCAACACAAGTTTTTTCTTAAAAAGTTGGAATGCACTAAATTCAATAAAAATTTATTTTTTATAATAAAATAAATGCATCCAAAAAAAAACTTTAATAAAATCTACAAAACTGAAAAAACAACAATTAAATAAAATGTCACATTGTGTGATATATTTTATATAATGGTTACCGTTTATATTGATTATTAATTTGTTTGTAGATTTTTAAAAGCATTGTTTAAGTAGAGATGAATGGAAACAATTAGAATTGCAAAATCTAGAATACACCACGAATTATTACATTCTACAATATTTTCATATCAAGATAACTAATCTCATGAACACAATGAACCGTTAAATTAACAACAATAAACTGTAACGCCGTTTCCCCGTAGGGATAGGCAGCGAAGATAGAACACCTATTCCACTCGGTCTGCATACGAATATCGATTTTTCTACATTCATACATCTTTTCTTGCACACAGATATAGACATTTGGTATGTCATAGTTTAAAAATATAACAGTCATTTTCATATTCTTTTCATTTTCATATTATTCTATATCAATATTTCTATAAAAACCGCACGTAAATCGGTTAAGCCGTTTAGGAGGAGTACGGTGACATCACACGTACAGTGGAATTATATATTTAAAGATGATATCTCATTCAAACTTTGAATGTTTGAGGTGACATTCTGTATAAAAATATTTTTTTTCTTACAGATATTTTTGAATTACCAAATTTAAAAATGAAAATACTCAGGCATTAATCATACCATTAGTATCTATACTGCAGAATTTTCCTAGTGCTGCGGGTATTTTCTGCAAATTGAGAAATGCCGTTTTCGAGGTGACCACTGTTTTCAGAAGATGATTATTACAATTTTTTATACAAAAGCGGCCTGGCTGTTTTTAATGGAACATAAAATTCACCTTACGGCACCCGAAAAACCACTATAGCAGTTTTTAAAAATTTTGACTAGCTGATTTCTGCATAACTACGTAGAACTGATAAGCATAGTTTTATATTTGTGCACCTATCATACATAGCTATATCGCACATTTTCCTGAAATTATAAATTTTTAAGTATTCTTTTATCTTTGCTCTTCCAATAACTTACTTCACTTTAATTCTCTAAATTAGGGTCAGTATCAGGATTATTGTAAACATGTTTGATCCAGTGCACTGTTCACCCGATTCCCGTTAAATTGAAGTATCGAAATTACAACAATGGATTACTAGACTCAACTTAAACTTATCATGTTAAAGATACTGTAAAAGATAACGCCATTTGTAGCTTTTCCAAAAGAACAATGCTATGATATTGTTACGCTAGACATTATTATTACGCTACTTAACTACTTTTATATCTTGCTTTTTATACAAAAGTAAGGCCGGTTTCCGATGCAAAAAGGCTTGCCATTTCATTCAATACAATGCAATTTATTAATCGATATTGTTTTTAATCTAAATATTTTATTGATTTGTTTATTATTTACACCAATAGGGAACGGAGTCTACATACTATTTTTATATTATCTTCCTCCTAGACGACATGACATGACTAAGGGACGTGATCATCATGTCGTATTCTCAAGACTGCAGTTCCCAGTTGCCTAGGCTCTCTGCATTTATGAGAGCTGCCAATCACGAAGTCCCTATTCCAATTATCATCTGGAGAAAAAAATTAATATGTACACGATTTCTTTTATCTTTATCACACAGAATATTAAATAAGCGTTATCAAAAAATGTTTTAATTTATTATTCTCCTTTCAAATATAATAATTTGCTTTTTTATATTTTTTTCTTTACAACAGGCCAGGAGACCTAATTACGGGTGCACAGAACACCTAGGTTAAAGATAAAATAATTAACAGATTTTTTTTTTGTATTTGTACTCACATATATCAAGCCCAAGAGAAAGACGTATGCTGAAAAACTGGCTTTTAGAGCGTGGTTTTTTATATTGTAATTTTTTTGGGTTTTTCTTTTTTGTTTTGAATTTTTTTTTTTCTCGATATCTAGCATATTTTCGATGCACATGGGAATACATATTTTCTGTTTTTCCATAGTAATAAGAGTTTTGATATGTTATAGAATTTGTAAAATTGGATTATGTACATTTATTAGAAATTGATTAAAAGCACCCGATTACGAACTGCATTTTATACAGTTCAGTAGGATTTATTAATTTGTATTATAATTTTTGTATGTTTAAAATAAAAAAAACATTTTAAAATAAATTAGAATGGAATTTTTATATTTTTTGAACTTTTTGTACATTATGAACATTGTATATTGGCGGGTTTATTGGCAAATAGCAATTTCTTCCAACCAACCAATAAATAACTTAAGTTACAAAACATATACAATAAAAAATAAAATAAAAAACTAACGATACAATAAAAAAAAAACCGTATTTATATATTTATAGACCTTAGTAGAATCTATTACTCTATGTAAAAGGGGAAGAAAGAGGTAAGGAGGAGAGATTAGGGAAGAGAAAGGAAATGTTACTAGTCTTTGTGGGCATTTTTTCAAAATTATGTTATAGCTTAATTTTACGATGTATTTTTTAAATTGTATTTTTTAATTAATAATCTATGTAAATATATGCATGGAAAAATAAACAGATAAACAAATAAACAAAAAAAAACATAGAACATCCAGGCTTGAGAAAGGTTACAGTAAAAAAATAATTGGTTTTTCAATATAGCATCAGTTATACGACGTTAACTCTTGTAAAGAAAATAAATGATCTGGGTATCATATTTGATGATAAATTAACTTTTGTTACCCATATAAATGAGATGGTTGATAGAGCCACAAAAACTCTAGGCTTTGTTATCAGAACAACAAGAGAGTTTAAGTCTGTTGATGCATTAAAAATATTATCATGACCCTAGTAAGAAGTCAGTTAGAATATGGGTCCTCTGGTCTCCTCATTATGTTACCCATATAAAAGGTATGGAGAAGGTCTAATACAAGTTTTTAAAATTCATGAATTTCAAATTAATATTCCAGTTTTAGAGCTAAACTATAAATGTTTAATGAATCAGTTAAAATAATATGTATTAGTGAAAGAAGCGAAATTTCAGATTGAGTGCTGCTTTTCAAGTTATTAAATAATGTTCTTGACAGTTCCGAACTTTTAAATTGTGTGAATTTTTATGTGAGATAACGTAGGACGAGACAAAATACTTCTTTTGCTGCTGATTTGCGTTGTTCAAACTATGCTAAATATTCACATATTCCACGACTCCAAACATGGAAACTTAGATTTATTTAATGTGTCTTTTTACAAATTAAAATCATTACTTTTTAATCACTTTTTTTCTAAATTATAAAAATGTACTAAGTGTTATATTTATTCTACTGTTTATACTATAATACATCGCCTCTGTTACTTCAATACTTTTTATATTTTAACTCTTTATTTATTGTAATTTGCTGCATACTAATGTTATAATTTCTTATTTAATATTACTTTATTTCATTATTTTCTGCTGATTTGATTTTATTTATCTATATTTTCTATACTTGTGTACAGGTGCTTTGTTTTATTATATATTTTTTTCAATATTATTTTATACTTTGTCAAAGGCGTAAGCCGTCGAAATAAATAAATAAATAATGTTTGTGGTTTCACCGGGTATTGAGCCCGGAACTTTCAGTGCATGTGTCTAGAATCTTATCCGTTTCATCACAGAGGTCGCATATCAAAATTATTTTAATCGGGATAGAATTTTGACCTGCTTACTATTTATCAGTTCAAGTGATCACGTTCACGCTGAAAAACCTTTACCATAACTGCCTATGTTTTAACTTGTATATTGAGACATCTCAGCACAAGAAAAATCTTACTGTATCTAAAAAAACATTAAGACTGGTCAAATACATAAAAAGATTTTTGTTTGTAAAATTAAAAAATAAATATTTTTAATTGAATCGGCATTCACTTCGTAACACTTCATTATAAATTAATATATATAAAACTTTGTTATTAGTGTTAAACAATTTTATTCGTTAACAAGAACACTACTATAGTTTCGGGAGAGCACTCCTCCCATCGACGGGTGATATAAAACTAATATTGTAAACACAGAATATATTTTTTTTAAATATTTATTTTTCAAAAATATTTACAAAATAGACTTAAAGTTGATGGGTGGAGTGCTCTCCCGAAACTATAGTAGTATTCTTGTTAAATATTTAAATTGTGTAACACTAATAACAAAGTTTTATTTTCATAATAATTAAAAAAAATAAAAATTAATCATTGTTTATCGTTTGTCAAAGTCAAAAACATTCCAACTGTTGTGTAGATTGGATTATTCACTATTTTCACAAATGTGCTATTATCTCAGTTTCACTTTTCTATGGCTGGCTGCTTTCTGCATAGCTACGTTCAAGTGTCTTAGCCATAACTTCACAGAGTCGGAGGATATGAGATGTCGGTATATGAAGAAAATAATTATTTCTATCATATATTTAAATGACAATAAATTCAAACGAATGTACAGGAGGTTATATATATATTATGTCCTTGATTAACACGATTTCTTTTTATGTTCCTTAAATTCATGCTCTACAAACACAGACAGCTCTATTTTATAATTAATCTAGAACTTATTATAATATTCACTCAAGTTAGTTGTGAAATATAAAAATTTCAATATAGGCTTTTATTATTGGTAGAAAAACTTGATCAATAATTTACCCATATTGTGTTCGAGTCCTACAATTGTTTTATTGGTATTTAAATCTATTATATCATATTATTAATTTATTTATTTTTATATTCTTCGTATATTTTTTTGCAATTATACAATTTATAAACCTACTTTATGTATTGATTAAAATGTAACAGACGGCGTAAATGAAATAAAAAAAATACTTTTTTTAGAAACAAATTAAAAAGATTTCTTGTTATAAATGGCAACGAATGAAAAAAAAATAAAGCAATGGATTCTTAAATGACAGAACTAGAAAACATTATTTTTTATGTTCTTCTGGAGGTTTCAGCAAGCCATTTTATCACATATGTCGCATATTAAAATGACTTAAATCTGGATATGATTTTGACCCGTCATTTATCAATTCAAGTGATCACGTTCACGTTGAAAAACTTATTTCAGAACCGCCGATGTTTTGACATCTCATCTCGAGTGTCTTAGCCGTTACTCCACGGAGTCGGAGGATAAGAATTGTCGGTTTGTTAAGAAAATAATAATTTCTATTAAATGTTTTATTGACGATAAATTCCAACAAATGTACAAAAGGCGACTGATAAAACAACGTCGCATTAGGTTCTCTATTCCAATCACCATGGATCAGTGACGCGATGCTCTGTACACAAAACGAAAAGATTAATAATTTATATAAGACAAATAAAACGTAAATCTAACCAACTTTTTTTATTTGGTGTGTAAACTAGAATAAAATACGCACCGTTTTTCAACATTTTTTCATAGTGTATTTACTTCAAATGTCTGTTATATGTAGTAACATTATTAACATCGTTGAAGATGTCAATTTTATTCAATTCCAAAATACTCTGCATCCTGTATTTTCGTTTCTCGAAAGAAAGCCTCATTGTCACAAGGGGTGATTAGTATAAATAGCCCGAAGGTTTTATTATCGTATCATTACTAGTGTCAACCTCGGCAAGGGTCCTGCTAGTTATATTTCTCGGTTACCAATGTAATATTTTTACTCTGATGGCCGAAACGGAATCCACTAAAAAGGACTTACAACGCCCAACAAATCACCCATTGGTAAGCATTTACTAATTTTAATTTAATTTAATTTTTATCGTTTTTATTCGAAAAATGTAATATTTCATTTTAATAAAACACATAATTTGGTATGGAAACCTAAAAAAAGTATTGACGTTTTTAATGAATTTATTTATTACATTTTATTAAATGATATTTTAAACAGCTTTTTAACATAGTTATAATTTGTATTCTAATGTATGTATTTATTTGTTCACAGGTCATTCAAAAATATTTGGAAGAAAACCCAGATACACAAATGAAAAACGGAATTGCGGATTCAACTGCAGTGACCAAATTGCAAAAATTTCCCATTCTTCCAGAGGATCTATCCCCGCTGCATATACGACCAGATGATCGCTCTTCGAGAGTATTAGGCAGATTACGCAATTTGATTCCTCAATATCCTCCGCCGGCTGATAATCTTCCTGCTGTCAGACTAGCCAGTATAATAAATAGACTGACTGTGGCAATCTATGACGCACAATACTACGAAGATAATTCTGGAGAGCCACGTTTTATTCCTGTGACCTGCCATGACGAGGCTTCCAACGACAATGATAGGATACCAGTAGCCGGAGATGACAGAGAGAGTGTTGTCAATCAAAATCAACCCACTGTGTCACGATGCTACTCTCCGCTGTCTCGTTGTGAAAATGTAAAGAGTCCTTCTCCTAGTGGGACTTCTGACGAAGATGGTGCGGTGAAGATAACAGAAGAAGGCGAAATCAGAATCGCTGCTGACGGTGAAGAGAGGGTCTTCAAATACCATTCCAGCATGGCAAGACGCTTCGCGACCCCATCGCGGACACCCGAGGAGGAAGAACGTCGCAGAAAGAATAATCTTGCCTCGCGGGTAAGTCGCGCTAGAGCAAAGTTGGGAAGAACTCGCCCCTATAACAGGAAATCTGACTGAAGAGATTACTGCTACAGTTCGCTTAGCTGCCTTTTTCGATGTGACGACCTAATTTCTGAAGACTGATCTTTCAATTTCTGAAATTAATTAACACATTTGTCACATTTACACCATGCAATAAGCGCTGTTATGCCTTAGAACTGCCTTTAATTGAATTATTATTTTTAAAAAATTGTACTTTTCATATTTCTAATTTTTAATCATCATTTTTATTACAATACTTTATTTTACTCAGCGTTTCTTCTTAAAACGTCTTGTTTTATTGTTTGAATGTCCAATTTGTACTTCTACTTGTACTACTTTAAGCGCCCGATGAATATTATTTTTATGATTTTTGTAACAAAGAAATGCTGAAAATAAAATGATTTATTGCTAAATACACTTGTTTTCATTTTTTTATGACTGACTGTTTTATTTCTCATGGAAAAGTTCCAGATTTTTCCTTGAAATAATAATCGATTTGAGATTTTTTTAACAATGATAAATTTGTTAATAATATGGAACTCTAGGCAATTATAGAGCTCATGATCAATTTTTTACTGGGACAAGCTCTTCATTAACTGTGTTTGATTGACTGCTTCATCTTTGTTGAATGCGCAATATATTATTTGAGACAATATGTAGAATGTGTTTTGAATATCCAAAATCGTACAAAGGACACTACTTTGGTAGTCCAACTGCATTGTAGCTTGATAAGGTTTGCATGGAGGTAAGATGAAAATTCTTACGCTTCAGGTGAAAGTTCTGGGAATATGAAATGTTATAAGTGTTCGTAACGAAATATTCAAACATCTCTTTTCAAAAACATTAAGTTACTCGATAACAAGTTTTGCGTGGGTTCAGAATCAAAAATCGGTTTACGGAACCTAAACAACGTAAGTAAAGAAATGTAATTCTTATATGCGTATATTATAATATTACCTAAATTTATAAAAACAATGAATTTACAGTGATAACTAACCACCAAAAAGATGAGTAATGTCCATAAAAATAAACTTGTTCTTTGTTCAAATACTATGAAAAAATAAATAGAAAATAAAAATATTTACATATAAGTAAGTTTAATAACTATTCATATAAAAACATTAGATGGAGTTGCCACTCTCCTATTTTGCTCTTGTTACATTTTGAATTTAATTCAAGTTCATTTGACAGCAAATTTAAAATGTTAGGGTACTGAGAGTTCTTCAATCTGTATCTTATAGAACTTTTAATTATATCTTAGTATAATTAAGATTTCTATAACCATACTTATTACATATTTTTGGTACTACTAAATCATTATTCGTTAAGCGTGTATAATGGTTATGTTTGAGGGGAATTTTGAAATTATTACTATTAAAATATTTCAAAATGATGCAAAGCCACAGTAATACTCTAACTGGCAGAGTTTTAAGTGTTTTGTTCATTAAAAAATCTACATTAATTTTAAACTGAGAATCAGTGATAAATTTTCAAATTACGATTTTTTATTAAAAACATTAATTTTTTTAAAACTTAACGATAGAAGAACAATTATAGACTTTTTTTATTTATTCAAAACTGTCACTTCAATATGGAATTGCCCTGAACTGTTATCTCTCATCAAATTCAGTGGGCCTGGAAGAATGACTAGACAGGTGCCACCGTTTTGTAGAAACAATTCACGGACAGTGTATACTTGTAATGCCGTATTAAACATGAGACTTCATGAACTCGGCAATAGTTATTCCCACGTATCGGATAAATTTAGTGTATGGTATGGTTCCTATAGAACAAACCTTTTGAACTTTTTCAAAGATGGTGAATGGTAATTATATTGATTTATGGTAATAATATTTATTTATCATATATACGAGTACAATTTTGTGTTCACTTTGTCTAGTTGTATAAAACAGAATTTACGATTTTCGTGTTATATTACTTTAAAATAATTCATTATTTAATTTGTTTTTTTCATTAATTGTTTAAACTTTCAACTGAATATCTTGTATGCTTTTAAGGTTAATTTTTTTTAATCTTGTATAATTTTAAGGTTTATTTTTTTATAAATCTTCGTTAAAAAGAAATTTATGTTTTTTTTAACATGAGGCCAATTATGTTATTATTATAAAATTTTTGTAAAAGGCATATTCGCCGTTTACGTTGATAAAATAAATCATATGAAAGTTACTACAATTATTAAAATGCTAAAGAAAAGTATAACTACAATAAAAAGTGTGAATTTTTAATAACAAATTTATTTTACATCAAAAAATATATTTCTTGCAAATGCAGGGCTTATAATAAATAAATATTTCAAATGTACAATGTTAAAAATTAAACCCTTACGTCTTATCCTTACTCTTTCTTAAACCCTCACCATCTTGCATGATAGCTAAACGTGCTGACCATTTGACCACGTGGCAAACAAACAATTTTAACATTAATTATTACGAAAATAAAACATTTTTATAAGTGTTACACAATTTTTATTATTTAACATGAACACTACTTTAGTTTCGAGAGAGTACTCCTCCCATCTCCGGGTGATATAAAACTAAGTGTTCTTGTAAAAGAATAATAATTGTGTAACACTAATAACAAAGTTTTATTTTCATTATAATTTATAATGAAGTGTTACAAAGTGAGTGCCGATTAAATTAACAATAGTTTTAAAATACTTTATTTTTTAACTCGAGTATATTATAAAAAACACACATATGTAGGAAAACTTTTCTCAAAGATTTTCTGGTCTTTCAATATTAATTAAATAAAAATGCAAAGAATGCTATGCCATTTTTATGTTAAATTAAGGGTCAAAGTATTCTCCATCCCTGTTGTAATTTGTTAATCTTAATGACTCCCAAGGGGGTGAAATCCAGTCTTTTGTCTACGCACATTTAGACAAACTCTAATATTGTAATGAAACCAACTGGTCCAAGAAGAAGTTTAAAAATAGAAAAATTGTTTTCAGGCGTTGCCTAGTATGTGAAATAATTCAGACAGATGAACCTCTTCACAACAATAAAGGTTTTAGCTCTTTCAGTTCACTAAAATAAAAAATGGAAGAATTGAAGAAATATGGATGCTCAAACATAGGCAAAATGGTGAATGTTACACAGTGTGTAAAGTGGCTACTTAAACCAGCCAATGACAGATTATAAGCCCTGTAAATGCCTTGACTTCCATATTCCCTTATTTAAGGTATTCTCCATCCCTGTTGTAATTTGTTTACCTATGTGTGTTTGCGTTGAAAGGTCAAGTGAGTCATATGACATTATAAGATGTCGTAAATAGTGGTTTAATTGAACTCTTTTCTCTCTGTATAAATTTTCAGCTTAATAATCTTTAATATTTTTTTTTTTAAAAAAACGAAAAATCGATATAAATTCTGTCAGGGAAAAAACGAAAAATTTTGCATTATACATTATAAGTATTAATAAATAAAAACAAGTGTATTTAGCAATAAATCATTTTATTTTCAGCATTTCTTTATGTTACAAAAATCATAAAAATAATATTCATCGGGCGCTTAAAGTAGTACAAGTAGAAGTACAAATTGGACATTCAAACAATAAAACAAGACGTTTTAAGAAGAAACGCTGAGTAAAATAAAGTATTGTAATAAAAATGATGATTAAAAATTAGAAATATGAAAAGTACAATTTTTTAAAAATAATAATTCAATTAAAGGCAGTTCTAAGGCATAACAGCGCTTATTGCATGGTGTAAATGTGACAAATGTGTTAATTAATTTCAGAAATTGAAAGATCAGTCTTCAGAAATTAGGTCGTCACATCGAAAAAGGCAGCTAAGCGAACTGTAGCAGTAATCTCTTCAGTCAGATTTCCTGTTATAGGGGCGAGTTCTTCCCAACTTTGCTCTAGCGCGACTTACCCGCGAGGCAAGATTATTCTTTCTGCGACGTTCTTCCTCCTCGGGTGTCCGCGATGGGGTCGCGAAGCGTCTTGCCATGCTGGAATGGTATTTGAAGACCCTCTCTTCACCGTCAGCAGCGATTCTGATTTCGCCTTCTTCTGTTATCTTCACCGCACCATCTTCGTCAGAAGTCCCACTAGGAGAAGGACTCTTTACATTTTCACAACGAGACAGCGGAGAGTAGCATCGTGACACAGTGGGTTGATTTTGATTGACAACACTCTCTCTGTCATCTCCGGCTACTGGTATCCTATCATTGTCGTTGGAAGCCTCGTCATGGCAGGTCACAGGAATAAAACGTGGCTCTCCAGAATTATCTTCGTAGTATTGTGCGTCATAGATTGCCACAGTCAGTCTATTTATTATACTGGCTAGTCTGACAGCAGGAAGATTATCAGCCGGCGGAGGATATTGAGGAATCAAATTGCGTAATCTGCCTAATACTCTCGAAGAGCGATCATCTGGTCGTATATGCAGCGGGGATAGATCCTCTGGAAGAATGGGAAATTTTTGCAATTTGGTCACTGCAGTTGAATCCGCAATTCCGTTTTTCATTTGTGTATCTGGGTTTTCTTCCAAATATTTTTGAATGACCTGTGAACAAATAAATACATACATTAGAATACAAATTATAACTATGTTAAAAAGCTGTTTAAAATATCATTTAATAAAATATAATAAATAAATTCATTAAAAACGTCAATACTTTTTTTAGGTTTCCATACCAAATTATGTGTTTTACTAAAATGAAATATTACATTTTTCGAATAAATACGATAAAAATTAAATTAAATTAAAATTAGTAAATGCTTACCGATGGGTGATTTGTTGGTCGTTGTAAGTCCTTTTTAGTGGATTCCGTTTCGGCCATCAGAGTAAAAATATTACATTGGTAACCGAGAAATATAACTAGCAGGACCCTTGCCGAGGTTGACACTAGTAATGATACGATAATAAAACCTTCGGGCTATTTATACTAATCACCCCTTGTGATAATGAGGCTTTCTTTCGAGAAACGAAAATACAGGATGCAGAGTATTTTGGAATTGAATAAAATTGACATCTTCAACGATGTTAATAATGTTACTACATATAACAGACATTTGAAGTAAATACACTATGAAAAAATGTTGAAAAACGGTGCGTATTTTATTCTAGTTTACACACCAAATAAAAAAAGTTGGTTAGATTTACGTTTTATTTGTCTTATATAAATTATTAATCTTTTCGTGTTGTCTACAGAGCATCGCATCACTGATCCATGGTGATTGGAATAGAGAACCTAATGCGACGTTGTTTTATCAGTCGCCTTTTGTACATTTGTTGGAATTTATTGTCAATAAAACATATAATAGAAATTATTATTTTCTTAACAAACCGACAATTCATATCCTCCGACTCCGTGGAGTAACGGCTAAGACACTCGAGATGAGATGTCAAAACATCGGCGGTTCTGAAATAAGTTTTTCAACGTGAACGTGATCACTTGAATTGATAAATGACGGGTCAAAATCATATCCAGATTTAAGTCATTTTAATATGCGACCTATGTGATAAAATGGCTTGCTGAAACCTCCAGAAGAACATAAAAAATAATGTTTTCTAGTTCTGTCATTTAAGAATCCATTGCTTTATTTTTTTTTCATTCGTTGCCATTTATAACAAGAAATCTTTTTAATTTGTTTCTAAAAAAAGTATTTTTTTTATTTCATTTACGCCGTCTGTTACATTTTAATCAATACATGAAGAAGGATTTTAAATTTTATAATTGCAAAAAGATATACTAAGTGTATAAAATTGATTATTATTATTATTTGATAATAAAAAAAATAATTATCAAGTAAAGCTGCCCGTGTTTGTAGCGCATGAATGTAAGGAATATAAAAAGTTATGAAATCATGTAAATCGAGGACATAATATATATAGCCAGTGTGTTTTATAAATGGTAAAATTGGGTTTGCATTGTTAACTTTTTGTACTGGATAATTACTAATTTTTAAAAACGTTATTGTCATTTAATAAGCAACGAAACAAATTTATATTTATATTTATAAAAAAACAAACGCTAATTGCTGCACTTGAAAATGGTTATGTCAATAGTCGAAATAATAAAAAGATGTTTGAATGCAGAGGAAACGAGGTTTGTAGGAGAAGGTGGTCTGAGATGACATAGTAGCTGAGGTGTCTGAGGAAGTCTTCATTCCGCAAATAAGCACGCGACGTCGCCATTGATGTCAGAGTTGTGTCTTTAAATTATTTCTTGTCAGAACTTGTGTGACGCCAGCATACGAAAGAGATTGGGCGGGTAATCATATATGCTTGCTTAAAATCAGTCCTTTCAAAATCACGTGACGTAAAATTTTACATTCTTTTTAAAGTCAACCAGCGTAAGGTGAAAACTGTGAATTGAACTCAACGACTGTGGACCTAAACTGAACAAAATCTATGTTATCTCAGCTACTATGTCATCTCAGCTATTATGTCATCTAAACTGAACTGAATTCATGTAATCTCAGCTACTATATATATACATATGGATATTTTTTTTAGCGCCGTTTTTGTGAAAATCACCTCAAGGGCGCTGTATAGTAAATAAATATCCCACCACGTCATGCAGCTACAGAGCGCATCGACGGTTGGGATTCTTGTTCTTCGTCTTCAATTATGATATACAGGAGCTAGATTACAGCACGTCTTGTAGCTGCAGAGCGCATAGACAATAAGAAATCTAGCCCCTATTTACATTTTTTATTTGACAATAAAGTTTAGAGATTTCGTGATATTTAAAAAAAAATTAATAAAAAACAAATTTATAAAAATAGAAGTTAGATAACAACAAGTCTTGCAGCTACTGAGCGCATGGGCGGTTGGAGACCTCACTTACTAAATTTGAACTATGAGCTACTATGTTATCTAAACTACATATTAGCTACTATGTCATCTAAACTGAACTAAATCCATGTAATTTCAGCTACTATGTAATCTCAGCTACTATGTCATCTAAACTGAATTGAATCCATTTAATCTCAGCTACTAATTCATCTCAGACCACCTTCCCCTACAAACTTCGTTTCCTCTACATTCATACGATTCCAATGTACAATACGAAATTTAAAAATATAGATTACACAAACATCACTCTGTCAGATTTAAAATTTACACAAAAAATGTATTATGTAACTTAGTAGACATTATAATAATAAATATGTACATCTCCCCCCCCCCCTCCTTATCCTCTTTTCAAGCATTTTTGTCCTTATCCCGCCCAATTTACATAACTTAATGTTCTTAAAATAAATATTTTTTTATTTTTTATTATTGAGTACGCGAAAATAACATTTTTATGAGTATAAATTGTATGTATTTATTTGATATGTAATATATTTTCTTTACTAACTTTGTATACTATGTGGAAATCTGTTATTAGTTCTGAGTTTATACACTATATCTGTTTGATTACTAAAAATGTGTATGTAGAACTGTTGATTTCCCAAATAAAATAAAATACATCTTTTTTGTATTCCTTCTTTTAACATGGCCATTTTTAAGTACAACCATTAGTATTTTTATGTTACTATTTGTTTTATAATTTATTAAATAACAACAATATATATTTTTTAAAGTAATTATCCAGTACAAAATATAAACAATGCTGACCCAATTTTACCATAAATAAAACACACTGGTTAAATTATGTCCTAACTTTTAATGTTCTCATGTTTGTCGTTCAATATCTAAATTTAATATCCTTTTTTTATTGCTAGAATAATTCATTCGGTATTTTAACCATATTGTGTGAGAGTCCTATTATTGTTTTATTGGTATTGAAATATATTATTTCATACGATTTATTATATAAATAAAAGACGAGTGATAATTCGATCTACCAATTTGGAATATCCAGTTACCGGTTTCATCGCTTTCGCGACATCTTCGAGACTAGTCCGATCAATAAAAAATTACAATGAACTTCCATCAATAATTACTTCATATTTATTTAATTATTTTTAAATTACATCAGTTTGATGTTTAAGAATACAAATATAAACCTACTTCATGTTTTTATTTAAATGTAAATGACGGCCGAAATGATTTTTTTAATGACTGTGGGTATGTAGAAATAAAATATAAATATTTCTTCTAATAAATGTCGGCCTTGTTGTGTTATGGTCAGCGCGTTTGCCTACCAAGCAAGAGGTCTCGGGTTCTATTCCCGACATGGTTGATATGAAATATTTATTTGAAAGGGTGTTTTTACACCAGAATATTTCATGGTCCCTGGACTGGTACCTAAAGCGTAAAACTGATCATCTTATCATGTTACAAAAAAAATCAAGTTACGCTGCGATTGGTGCACCAATGCAGTGCCCTATGCACCATTAGGTGCGGGAAGGGAATGATGATGATAAAAGAAGAAAAATCGTATGAACTCTTACAGAAAAGAACTAAATGTATCAGCTTTGCTGTGCATGTAATTTCTAATAAATACATTAATGCAAGAATAAATCCAATGATGATTCGCAAATTGCTGTACGAATAAGCGATTGGCCGTGTTTTAATGATCACATGTATGATATACGTATCATTTCATATAACTTCAGAGTGCCTGGAAGAATTACTAGACAGGTGCCACCACTTTATAGCAACTATTCACGGACAGTGTATACTTGTAATGCTGTATTGAATAGACTCCAGTAACTCAGCAATAGTTATTCCCCGTATCAGATATGATGTCTTGCAGGGCACCCGCTGCCACAGCGCGAATTTAAACTGTGCAACTCAGTTATAAGCTTAAACTATAACCCTTTCAGCGTAATCTTCAGGTGGGAAAACACTACAATTAATGATATGAATTATAAACGTATTTAGTACAGGGTATTGTTCTTATAAAACAAACCTATAGAACTTTTTCAAAGATGGTTAATGGCAATTAAAGCTCTAGTATAATTATCATAAGAAACGGTGCTTTGTGATTTTCTTGTTATGTTAATTTATTAAAATATTTTATTATTACATTTGATTTCTGCATTTATTTTTTAATTGTTTTAAACTTCTACTGAATGTGTTATAACATTTTGATGTTGAATTTTCGTTTCTAAATCTTGGGTAGAAAGTATTGTGTGTGTTTTTAACGATTTTTTTGTAATATTAATCCTTTAAAATATTTGATTAATTAATTGTATTTTCACATTCATTTTTCAATTATTTGAAACTTCTTTTGAATGTGTCCACAAAGCTCCATGCATCCCTATTAACTGCCAGCTCCTGCGCATCTTTCCAAGTCAGGTTTGCGTCCCGTAGTTTTGATATAAACTGCTGACAAACAGTCAGCAGCGGACGTCCAAGACGTCGAAAACCTGATACCTTTTAAAGTAGGCAAGCCTAGTTAAGGCTCTCTGGAGGCATTCGCAGTATATGCCTAGCCAACCATATCATCTCCGCTTAGTGACAGTTGTTACTGGAGTTTGCTGCGTTCGTTCTCTTATTACTTCATTCCTCACAAAGTCAAACCACCGAAGACCCAAGATTCTTCTGAGAAACCTATTCTATAAACTTAGTTTGCTGTTTTTAGCCCTAGTGAGGTGCCACAATTCGCATCCGTAAAGAAGAGTAGGTGATTTGCAGGCGTTATATAGGCGGAATTTGGTTTTACCTTAGTAAATATCCAATCTCTGGACAGCCTTTTATACTGTTGAATGTGGCACCTGATACTCCTAGCCGCACCCCGAGTTTTTTTTTAAATCTGCCATTTTCTAACAATATTTGATTATGTCCAAATGCTTGCTTTTACTTCACAAAAGTCAACAGATGGAAGAGTTGAGGAAATGTGGATGTTCAAACATGGGCAGAATGGTGAATGTTACACAGTGTGTAAAGTGGCCACTTAAACCAGCCAATGACAGGTCATAAGCCCTGTAAATGCCTAGACTTCCATATTCCCTTCTCAAAAAAAAAAAAAAAAAAATCCCTCTCTGTTGAAATAAATTTAAATACTGCCATTTTCTGTTATATATCCCCCAGGTATTTGAAACTTTCGACCCCTTTGATGATTTGGTTTAACAGTAAGAGGATTTTGAGCCTCAAAGCATAAAATGTTACACTGCACATGGGTTTTTGCAATATTGAATATGGAAAATATGGAAAAATAAAACTTTTCATAATGCAGTGTCCTTCTTCTTCCTTGCCTCTTCCCAGTTCATCTAGGGTCGGCCCTTCTACTACGCAGTCTCCAATTCTTCCGGTCTTGAGTAATCTTATTGATCAGCCATGTGCATCTAACTTGCCAGCACCTCCCTGGTCAGCATCTTACTGGTCAGCATCTTGCTGGCCAGCATAATGCAGTTCCCTGACAGTCTAAATTTATACCACCATTTTTTTTAACTACTACTACTACCAACATGCCATTTTTCCGTAGGGATAGGCTGAGAGAATGGACCGCCACACAAGTCTATCCTGGCATATATTCCTAGCTTCTTCCACATTCATACATCTTGTCATACATGCCCTTCGGTTCTATCTGCTTTTAACATGATCAAACTTAAGATTTTGCTTTATCTGATCATGCCACATCTTCCTTGGACGTCCTCGTCTCACGTTACCGTTCATTTTGGCCATATATACTTATTTGGTCGTCTATTCGTTCTACATGACCAAACTATCTCAGAGACCTTTTTTTCATCTTATCATTTATACATGACTCAAATTTACTCTCGCTTGATTTTATTATTCGTAACCCTGTCATATACTGATCTCCCAAACATTCGTCTAAAAGATCGCATTTCAACCGCGTTCACTCGGCTTTCATCCTTCCTCTTGACAGTTTTATGTTTCTCTTTTATACATAAGTGTTTTTTTTAAATATAAAGTATAATCGTCTCTATTTTTTTTGTCAATCGTTTTAAGCCATAAATAACACATTTCAAAAAGAAGAACTTCAAAAACTCGACTAAATTTATGTTAAATAACATGAGGTTATCACTTTTTTATCTTCGAAATGAAAATCTACGCGGAAATTGTCCACATTTTTTTTTGAATATTGATCATCCAAAAAAACTCATTAACACTGAATTAAAAATATTTTGAGGGTACGTTCCTAGCGTAAAAACCATTATATTGTGCATTGATGAATCCTGTTAAACTTAAGTAGAGGTGATTAGTATAAATACCCCTTGAGGACAACGTTTAGCAATCATTACTTGTGTCGACTTACAAGAAGCATATTGTGCAAGCCAATATTAATAAGTGCATATTAGTTATGGTGTTTACAAGGAGGGTAACATATCGTCTTCTGAACGCAAAGCCCAAGGAGTTTAAGAATTTACCGGTAAGTGAACCCTTTTTGTTTTGAACTTTCGAGATTTTGACGTTTTTAGATCATGTTTGTATTTTTTTGGGTTGTTGTGTCCTGTGCTATAAGCATTATTGGTTTTTGTGTTCTGAATGTAAAATAGAACTCGAACTAATATAACTAATCACCTTGATGCAACAGATTAACAAACTACACTGCATTTGGTTTACCAATACAGTTTTCTATGCACTACCGGGTGCGGAAAGAGTGATAAAAAAATTGGCACAGATATAATTTGCATTCGCGTGTATTTTATGTTTTCTTAATATTTATTACTCCCTATATTATTTTTTTTAAAGTTACATTTTGTATTCTTAATATCTATTTCTGAATACCTACTTAACATTTCACAAATAATCATTTTTTAATTTTTATTTAAGGTTATTTTTTTAAAACGGCTTATAATTTAATTCACTAAAAATCTCCACCTTAGAACGAACTAAGCCATTTTGGATAGAGACTAACCTAGCCAGAGAACACTCCATGTTTTAGTTAAAATGCCTTTCTGTTATGAAGAATATTTATTTGCATATGAAATAAATAAATAAATCATTATGCCTTAAAGCAACAGTAGACTTAGGTTCGCTGCAATTTTTTTACGAATGCAATTGCCATTCCCTTTAATATGCAGATAAGATAATCATTATTGTTATTATAATTATGTATTTTTTACAGTTGGTGCTGCAATATTTGGGTCTTGTTCCTGTGCGGCAAGAACCTGACGTCTTAGTCGAAATACCGGCAGCAAAAAGAGATTTAAATGGAAACCAAAAACGTGTGGCACAAAATGATTTTCAAAAATCGTCTCTAGAAGCCGCGAGTCCGTCTCGACCTATTGAATTAGAAGAAGTAGAAAATGGTGAATCCAAAAGAGTCTGTGGTGAAGAAAAGGTCTTCGGGAGTCAATCAGCAATGGTTTCTCGCCTTGCTAAGGTTTCTCGGACACCAGAGGAAGAAGAAAATCGAAAGAAAAAAAAACTGGCATCTCGAATAAATACAGAAAGAGCAAGATTAGGTATTACCCGCCCATACAAACGGAAGCCAGGACTAAAAAAGTAACTGAGTAAATCTTAACGATTTTGTATAACGTAGATTGAAAACGCCTCGTGGTAAAGTGGTCAGTGCGTTTATCTACCATGCGAGACGTCTCGGGTTTGACTCCCGGCATGGTTGACATAAAATATTTACTCAAAAAGGTATTTTAATGTTAGAATATTTCAAAGTCCCTGGACAAGCACTTGAAGCGTAAAATAATATTATCTTCATTAAACAAAAAAATATCAAGATACACTTCGATTGGTGTACCAGTGCAAGTGCCTTATGCACCATTTGGTGAAGAAAAAGAGAGTTGATGGATTTAAGCTAATTTGATGCATTTCTTAATGTCTTTACACCAATTTAATTTATTTAAATAGCTTTTAATTTTTATTATTGAGATCATAAGGTTTTAAATATATGTTCATTCTATCAAATATTACGTAAGATAAATTAATCACTATTATATTTATGTTTTTAGTACTAAACCATTAGCCGCACTATTTTTATAAATTTAAGACTTGTAAATAAATACGTAAAAAAGTATTTTTCTATTTTGCTTTTTATAATATTGTTATTTTTTTTTGGCAAATAAATTAATGTTTATTTTTGTAAAATCATCTTTTATTTATATTCCCTGTTCCCACGCATTTTGCTTTATTTATTTTGTCACATTTTATAAATAGTGACAGATATTTTAACTAAGATAAAGAACCTTTTTGAAAAGGGGGTAGGTCTTGTAAGTTCGATTTCTGGCGAGGATAAATATAGATGAAGGATATAATTCGGGTTGTAGTCCCGTTGCTAGCGTCACATTACACATTACTCCAACTTTCTTTCTTTCGATTCTTATTTTTTTATAGTGAGTTATTTACAACTATTTGAAAATAACCTCTAAAATTGTAATATTGGCACTGATTATTACAAGAAAACGAATTTTTTTTTTTTTGATAAAAAAGTCTACGATGTATGCAAGGGAAGCGATTTGCTGAAAAACATCGATACATCGAACGTCCTGGGTCCTGAACGAAAAATAATGGGCATTATATTGTCAATAGTACACTTTAAAAATATAAAATACATAATATTTCAAAAATGAACACCATTTTTTAAAATAAGAAAATGGTAAGGATGTTAAAAAAAAAACTCAAAATCAATTATTGAAATTTCTATAATTGACTTGCTTTATGGTTAGTTCGATTTGCTTTTCGTTTTGTTTTTGCATTAAGATTTTGAATTTGTGAACAGAATAACGATGCGACGCCGACATAACGGATCGTCATATTTTTTCATGGGGATATTTAGTGGGTTGGCAATCGATACAAGCTACTTTCTTTCCCGAAAAATATAATGAAAAAATATTTTTACTGAACGAAAAAACAGATTAATTTCAAAACATATTCTTCCCTAGTATGATGAACAAAAAAATTAAACACATTATGAATTTAATTTTTGTCAAAATAAAAATTTAAAATTGTAAATTTAAAGATTTCTCGTTGGTCCAAACGGCTGATCAATCTCAAATGATTCCAATGGGTTATATTTGATCCAATAATCAATAAAAATGAGATTTTTTTAGTAAAAACAGTTTACAATTTTGGTATTATTATGAATCAACAGGCAAGAACCTGAAAATATGTGATAACGACATTGAACATTTTGGGGTGCGATATTATTAAATATTTCAATATTTAAATCAGAAGCATTTAAGTTTAGTCTTAATTGCAGAAACTTGTACATAAATAAATGTGTTACCAATATAAAATGGGAAATACCCTCAATTATCACATAAGTCATTGTCATTGAAAATAAAGTCCAGGTAATAAATTTTTTCAAAGCATTGTATTGTGCATTGAAAGTAAATGTATGCAGAGCCGAATGATTAATTGTTTCATTAGAAAAACCAAACCCTTACTTAATTTTGTTTTAATCACCCTATTACAAGACTATTGTTATTGTCGTATTCAAAAATATTATCAGAATAGTTAAAAGAAGATTAAAATACCATAAACATATCTATGAGTAAGTAATGGAATATTATTTTGCCTTCTACCTGTGATTTTAAATTTGGAATCAGTAAAAACGAATTTAATATATACGTTTTATAACAGGGTTTAATAATATTTTTACCGTGACCCTCTCATTTGTACGAAGAGGCATATTGAGAACTGCGTTTTTGCACTAATTGCAACGTAACTTAAAATTTTTTTGTAACTAGACTAAATTTGTTGCTACAGAGAAAAAACATTTTTTGCACAAGGAAATATTAAAGTCTAGGCATTTACAGTGATTATGACCTATCATTTTCTGATTTAATGGCCACTTTACACACTGTGTAACATTCGCCGTTCTGCCAACATTTCTTCAACGTTTGCATCTGTTGACATCTGTAAGAGCTGAAACCTTTATCATGTGAATAAGATTCATCCGGCTGAATAATTTCACCCCCTAGGCATCGCCTGAAAACGAATTTTCATGTTTTATACTTATGTTAGTTGAATCAACAATGTTTTGAGAGTGTCCAAATTTTTGAAGATAGGCTGGATTTCCTCCCTAGGAAGTTATTTAGATCTAAATTTATTGCAACAGAGAAGGAAATTTTTTTTAAAGAAAGAATATGGAAGTTTAGGCATTTACGTGGCGGGTTACTACCTGTCACTGGCTGGATTAAACATAGGCATGAGTGGTGAATGTTACATAGTGTGTGAAATGACCGCTGCGAAAAAAATTGACTTCCGTTTTATTTGCTTTTTGGACCCAGTGGTGCGATGTATAAGGCACTGTATTCATAAATTGCCTTAGGTTGATAATCTGTTATATGGAAGAAGTTATATGCCCTTCTAAGACCAGTTGGTTTAATCAACATTATTTTGTGTCTTCCAAATTTTTCTAGACTAGGACTGGACTCAAACCTCTAGGCAGTAATTAATATTTCAACAGAGGTGAAGAATTTGGACAAACTCAAAAAAATTTTGATAAAACTAACTGGTCTAAGAAGTGTAAAATTAAAAAAAAAAATTAGGAGTTGCCTAGTATGAAGGTGAGTTGATTCATAGTTATCTTACTCCCATCAATAAAGGATTCAGCTCTTTAACTTCACAACATGGACAGAATGGTGAATGTTACACAGTAAGTGAATTGCCCACTCAAACCACCCAATGACATGTCATAAGCCTAGTTAATGCCTAACCTTCTATAATCCCTTCTAAAAAGATTCTTCATATCTGTTGTAATATATTAATAACTGTCTTTCAAAAGCTTTAAAGATAGCTGGAAGTGTGGCTATAAGTAGCAGGTGCCACATTCAACAGTATGAAGGCTCTTTGAGGATCGGATATTTACTCAGTGAAAACCAAATGCCGCCTAAATAAAGCCTGCATAACACTTATTTTTCTTTACGGATGCGAAAATCGTAGTACCTCTTATACTGAGTTTTCAAAAAAAAAGAATAAGCGGTGGTTTGACTTTGTAAGGAATGAAGTAATAAGAGAACGGACGCAGCAAACTCCGGCGACAACTTTGATCAAGTTTTTATCATACTGCGGATGCCTTCTGTGAATCTTAGCCACGCTTACTAGTTTAGGGTATCAGGTTTTCGACGTCCTGGACTATTCGTCGGCAGTTTGCGTCAGAACTACGGGACTTGGGAGGACTCAGAAGAGCTGGCAGCCGACAGAGATGCCTATAGGATCTTTGTGGACTCTATATGCTCCGACTTAGGAACACACGTGGAATGATGATGATCCGTTTCTTATTTACGAGAATTTTGACAAACTCAAAATATTTTTAATATAGAATTTAAATAAGTATATAGATTGGCATGTACCTCCATATTTTTGCCAGATTTATTATAAACGAATAAAAATACTAGAATAACCAGGTAATGTGGTATTTTTGAAGGGTGCTTAGGTATAATAAACATATTTTTTCCATTGTGCGCTTTCGGGTTTAAAATGTATGCAGCGCATTACGACTAATTAGTTTATAAGGAAAACCTACCCTTAATATCATTTTAATTGCTTTTACTGGCAGTTCTGCCGTTTGTAACATATTTAGCACATGAATAATATTTTAATAATACTATTTAAGCTGCTGGTTATTTTTTTTGCGTTCATACTATTTACTCAAATATTTTAATTTTGGTGGCCATTTTCAACGAGTTGAAAATAACTCGGAAATCAAGTTGGATAGAGCGGAGGTGCGAACTTTGGACCTTTGATCCGTGAGTTCGCGACACTTACCACTGGACCTCAATCCGATTTTAAATATTTTCTATTCAATTATGATTATACAGTAACTTGAAATAAATTTCAAGGAAGGAATATTACATGTAAAATAATTAATATATACATTTTATTTCTTAATAATAGTTTAGTTGATGACAATTGGTACTTTGTTCAACATTTCCGGAATTAATATTTGTCAATAAATGGCATATTTTTTTAAATAAAAGTCGATAATCCCTTTGTGTGTAAACAAGGGTGCATTTCGTGAACTAATGACTTTTCCACAGGCTGAGTCATCTGTTGCAGCGTCGTAAATTGAACATAGACATGCTTTTAAAATATAATCATTTGTAACATAACTCCTAAAAACGATTTTTATGAAAAAATATTAATTATAACAAATTCGTGTGGATACGAATTTCGTTTTTGTCAACTCAAAATCAACTCAACAACTAGCACATAATTTTATATGCCATGTAAGAGTATGTAATGGACTTTTTTTATTTAAATTTACAATGAGGGTGCCGATGGCAGCCTCCGTGGAGTAGTGGTCAAGACGGTTGACTCCCACATGGAAGTTTCCGGGTTCGATTCCCGGTGAGAACACAAAAAAAAATCATGTGAATTTTCTCAAGCCTTGATGTTTTGTGGTGTAATTCACCACTGTTATTGGGCCTCCTGGCCTGTTGTGGTGCAAAAAAAATATATAAATGGAATATTTTGATTTTTTTAATCCGGAGAACAAAAAACGAGTAATACAATTTATCAAAAAGTATAAAGTATAAAAAGTAGAAGAGAATATTTCATAGTCCCTGGACTGGTACCTGAAGCGTAAGACTGATAATCTTACCTTCATGTAATTTTTTTTAAATCAAAATACGCTGCGATTGGTGTATCAATGCAGTGCCCTATGCACCATTAGGTGCGGAAAGGGAATGATGATTATGAAAGTTGATCAAACCGTTGGTAATTGGCGTCTGTGACACTTTCTACGTGTTGTGCATTTTGAAGAGCTTATTTGCATATGGGATCAACACATTTCATGTATTTCTGTTGACAACTTCATAAATAAAATGGTGACATGTCTCAAACTCAGTTTTAGTTTACTATCACGAAATAGGACAAAGGGCTTAAGGGCGTGGTCCTTAACATTCACGGCTTTTAAAGAGGCACGAGGGCCAGTAGAGTCGCAAAAAGTTAATAATATTAGTAATTATTTTAATTATTATGGATAACTTATAAAGCGCCATTTTCGTAATAAAATACCGCAAGGGCGCTTTACATGGTGATTATATTGTTAAATTAATTTAATTGAAGCTTTAAAATTTGTAATTTAATTAAAACAATTTATTTTGTTGCCTCGTGCTACGGATTTATTCAAATGATTTAGAGAACAAGTGGGTTATAAGTTTTTTACGAAACATCACTTCACTTTCACAGCCTCGCACCTCTGCTGGGAGAGCATTCCATGCCATAGGGCCTGCGACCGCAAATGAGTATACAACCACTTGAACACTTTAAACTTAAACTTTTAAATTCTGTAATGTCCTGCCGGTAAAACAACTTTGTGACTACAAATTGATTGTAAATCTCTTTGTTGATCCGGAATATAAAAAAAGAGTTTTCCATACTCACAACACTTGATTAAAAACTAAGGGCTCCCTGTTTGTTCCCCGAATTACAAATTACTTAGGAGAGCGAACATTAAATTGCGTTGTTACAAGATTGTTCAATGATCTCCCACTCCCACAAAATGACTCGCCTACAATCCGTATTGAATGCCGCAGCAAGACTTATTTTCGGAATCTCTAAGTTCAGTCATTTCACTCCACTACTTCGGGAACTACACTGGCTACGTTTGTCACAGAGGGTCGAATACAAACTCTGTTGGCTTATGTATAAGTCACTGCACAACTCTGCTCCGGAACATCTAAGGGAACTATGCATTCCAGATGAACTAGCTGACAGGCGTCTCACGCTTAGATCAGCTTTGTCTACGGCGAGAGGAAAAGTTATTATACCTCTACGCAAACAGCTCACTAAATTTAGTGAAAGCGCATTTGCGGTCGCAGGCCCTATGGCATGGAATGCTCTCAGCAGATGTGCAAGGCTGTGAAAGTGAAGTGATGTTTCGGAAAAATCTTAAAACCCACTTGTTCTCTAAATCATTTGAATGAATCCGTAGCATGTGACAAAAAAAATTATTGTTTTAATTAAATTACAAATTTGAAAGCTTCAATTAAATTTAGTAATCAATAGAATCACTACGTTAAGCGCCCTTGAGGTATTTTAATTAAAAAATGGAGCTTAATAAATTTTTTATAATAATAATAATAAAAACCATCATTAACATGAAAGATCTTCAAATGAAAAAAAATAACTGAAGAAATATCTTCTAGATACTTTATAGTGCCTGTTTATAAATAAATTAGTAAAATAATAATAAAATAAATGCAATATAAACCTGTCATAAAAAAAAAATGTGTCCCACCAAAAAGTCTTTAGACTTAGTGTAAAATAAATAAACGCTGCTCTGCAGCACTGAAACTGAAACTGTCTGCCGGTTTCGAGACGTATCCTTCCAATCGGTAATGTAGGGAGAGTCCTGATGAAGAGCTAGTAAACATTAAAAAATTGGTAAATAATTATTTAATTAAATGGTTGACTACAAATTTAATAACTGTTTTATGATAAGTGATAATTTCAAAAAGGAAAAACTTGCAGGCCAATATTTGAGTTTGTCCAAATGTTCGTAGACAAAAGACTGGATTTCACCACCTCGGGAGTCATTAAGATTAAAAAATTACAACAAGGATCGATAATAACTTGAATAAGGGAATATGCAAGTCTAGGCATTTACAGGGCTTATGACCTGTCATTGGCTGTTTTAAGAGGCCACTTTACACACTGTCTAACATTCACCATTTTGCCTATGTTTGAACGTCCATATTTCTTCGATTCTTCCTTTTGTTGATTTTAGTGAAGTTAAAGAGCTGAAACCTTTATTGTTGTGAAGAGATTCATCTGACTGAATTATTTCACATACTAGGCAACGCCTGAAAACAATTTTCCAATTTTTAAACTTCTTCTTGGACCAGTTAGTTTCATTACAGAATTTGAGTTTGACCAAATGTTCGTAGACAAAAGACTGGATTTCATCTCCTCGGGAGTCAATAAGATTAACAAATTACAACAGGAATGGAAAATACCTTGAATAAGGGAATATGGAAGTCTAGACATTTACAGAAGAATTTGAAAGAATATAAGAAATATGGATGTTCAAACATTGGCAAGATGGTGAATGTTACACAGTGTGTAAAGTGGCTACTTAAACCAACCAATGACACGTCATAAGCCTTGTAAAGGCCTAGACTTTCATATTCAAGGTATTCTTCATTCCTGTTGTAATTTGTTACACTTGCAGGCTCATTATTGTTGTGGGTGAGTTATGAAAAGTGAATATTATTGATCATTTTAAATTTACATAGGTAGCGGAATCAATTCATTACATTTAATTTTATGCAAAATATTTATAATGTTTATCATCAATAAATAAAATCCCAACGAAACGAAAATTTGGAATTATGTCCTTGTTTACAAATACTTGAACATATTAAATATATTGTGGATCAAACCAACTAAATCAGAAAGCATAAATAATAACAAGTATTTCGAGCGTTATCAAGTAGGCGAAATAATTCAGTCAGATGAATCTCACTCACATAGATAAAAGTTAAAGCTTTTTTCAGGAAAATTAATCCATTATTCCCTTTCCGCAACTTATGGTTCATAAGGTACTCCATTGGTACTCCAGCCACAACGTATCTTGAACAGTTTTGTTACATGAAGATAACATGACCGGTCTTCCCCTGTATGTGCCAGTCCAGGGATTACGAAATATTCTAGTTCAAGAACACTGTTTTGACATGTCAACCATGTCGAGAATTACATCTTGCGTTGTAGGCAAACAAGTTCATAAAAATATATGTTAATTATTAATACATATTTTTCAACCTTTTTATTTATTAATTCTTTATTTTATACAGTATACTTGTTTTGATTTAATCTGCATATAAGCTGATGAAAAATAAAGCTCGGCGTGAGGTATGGAATTAAAATTGAGAAGTGATTTTGACTCGTTAGCTGTTCTTAGGTAAAAATCATCAGACGAAAACGAGTAGGGCTAAGATAGTGGTTGGTGCGTACGTCTACCATGCTTGTAATTCCGTGTTCAATTCATAGCAAGTTAGTTTTTTTAATATTTTTGTTATTTTTTCCACTATAAACTCATTGTCTCATTTGCCAAAACCAACATTGAATTAACTACCCCACACATGTATTGTTAATGTTATGATTTTGTTCTTTTATTATGCGTTATTTTATATGAATAATACAGGTATACATAAATAAAATACAAACATAAATACCCAGTGTACAAAATTGTCTGAACATGTTGTTAATTATCTTTGTATATGAGGTCTTCTTTGTATATTATCACATGTAAAAATATTTTTTTAAAAGTATATTGTCAAGTGTCCTCGGCACGGGTACCAGTGAGGTTACATTATTTTTATAATTAATCATTGTTTATTATGAGGAAAAAAAATCCACTTACAATTTGTTTATGTCATGACTAACTTTCCAAAAAAGAGACTTGCTCTTGTGCTTAGAGAGTGACTGGCACTCTTACATTTAACGTTATTTTAAAAAGCGGATTTACAGTGCAATTCTTTTTATTAATCTGCGTCGATTATGAATAATTACGAATAACTAACATTTCTCAATGTCCAGCTGACAGCAAGTCTACTAGGAATCAGCTGCTAGTTAACGGTGGGCTATTGGATACTCCAATGCAATATTTTACTGTCCCTGGACTGTCGCTTAAAGCGTAAGATTGAACACCTTACCTTGATGTAACAGATTATTGAGCTTCCCTGCATTTAGTGTACAAATGCAGTGCTTTATGCACCATTGGGTGCAAATAAGGGAATGATGATGATTATTTTTGACTTAATTTTTGCTAATGTATTTCACACAATCCACTAATAAATCTGATTTTTATTATAAAAAGGTATCAACCCTCAACTTTGGTTCAAAAAAGCTGTATTTCCGCAAGGGATGAGGCTTCTTTTGTTATTTAAACCTGAAATATGATTGGGGTGGTAGGAAGCGAGAGGAGAATCTACCCTTATAGAGAAAAAGAACACTACCTGGGCGACTGACTGTAATGGCGACGCATTGTGTTTCAAATGCCATTTCTCTTGATTAAACCATTTTTGTAACGAGAAAATGCAATTTTATACATATAACAATACATACTGAAAAAAATATTTTATTCAAGGAAAGCATGTCAGCTCATCGTCATTTTCGCCAGACCAGGAAAAAGACATTAAAAAATTCAATGCATAAGGTACATTTTTGGCCGTAGGAAATGTAACCACATTTCTGATTATCGTAGGAAACTGAAATAGCTCAAAATTAGACAGCGGAGAGACTATCATTCCCTCTCACTTCTGTTCAATGTACTTCATAGTCCTAACGCTCATATATACCTGCGCAAAAATTTCAACTCTTAACAGTTCATAGTTTACCGCTTCATTCTAATTCTCAAAGCACTTTCTTAATACCTATCCACGATTCCTCTTTCTTCTCTAACTCATAAAGTGTCCATGCCGCTCGACTGGGAATCATCTCCCATCCACCATCAAAAATGTTGCTACATTATCTCTGTTTAAATCATGTCTGAAAAAACATCTTCTTTCTCTTCCTTAATCTCTCCTCCTTTTTTTTCATCTTTTTTGGTTTTCAATAACAGTTTAGAGCAGTGCAGGCAAAACACCCTGTACAAGCAACTACCGGGACAGTTTCACAAAAAAATAATAAAACTGTTACTTTTCACAAGCCTCTCAATGGTTTCTGTGGATAATATTGATCTGAAGTTGAACTGCAACTATTCAAATCCATTGGAACCGGACCCTATTTGAATTATTTGACAAAAGTCAACAGATGGAAGAGTTGATGAAATGTGATGTTTAAACACAGGCAGAATGCTGAATGCGACACAATGTGTAAAGCGGCCACTCAAACCATCCAACGACAGGTAATAAGCCCCGTAAATGCCTGGACGTCCATTGTTCCTTCTCAAAAATGTTTCCTCTCTCCGTAACAAGAAATTTAGAAAATTTGGATTGGATTTTTTACGAGAAAATTGCATATTTTAATTAATTACATTTTGCATGTATATTGAAAAAGAAAATGAATGATTGAAAACGAAAAATGATCTTTTGATCAATTAAATGAAAATGCAACACTTTTACATGTTAAGCGTGGTTACAAGTACCGTACATGAGTACGTATGTACGTACCGAACTGAAAATGAAAGTCATTGCTTGTTGAACATCTCGGTCAAAGTAAGCTGTTTGACTGGCATCATCTGTTTTCGGGCAGCCAAGTCGTTATGTTGCAAATTGCAGTACGTTTTGGCTCTATTTTTTTTCTGAAATTCCGAAAGCGATTCGGTAAATCAGCGATTCTGATAGTCGGAGTTTGGATAATTTGGAGTTCTTATGTATTTATCTGTACATTTCAGCAGTTAAGCAGCTATGTGCTTTCTATTTAATAACTTGTAAATTATATTTACAGTATACATTAATGCAGGCTACAATTGTCATACAAATAAACATTATCTAAAAACACAAAATTAAGAATTATAAAGTAATCCATCCTCTTCTGCATCCATCAAAATTCGCATCGTAGATCCTTTTAGCCGTTCTTTCGTTGCCCATTAGCTCTGCATGTCCAAACCAACGCAGCACCCCTATCTTAATTCTCTCGATGATGCAAGTCTTAGCCTTACATAATTTACGGATGTCGACATTTGTGCACCTATCATACATCGTTTTACCACACATTCACCCGAGGGATCGCACTTCGACAGCATTTAACCTACTTTCGTTATTATTTTTCCAATTCCATACTTTTTTTTTATTTGAGACTTTATATACATATACAATATATATACATATAAAGGCGGGCATATTGCCTTAAGGCAATCTCTTCCTACCTACCTAAACCGTTCAGTTTGAAAAAAAATATTAATACATGGACATATATAATCTTACAATTTTATACAAAAATTAAAAACAAAGATTAATTATTAATTAACACTATACAATAAAGAGGGGAAAGGGGATGGAAAGGAAAGAAGAAGGATAAAAGAACAATTAAAATATTTAGATAGTGACATTTTAATCTTGACTTAAATGTAAATAAAGAAGAGGTGTCTCTCACGTTAGTGGGTAGATTATTCCACAATTGAGAGACTACTATTGTGAAAGAGGAGGAAAGAAAATTAGAGCAATGACAGGGTATTGAAAGGGTTCTCTCGTTACTAGAACGAAGAGATAGTCCGTGTTGTGAAAGAGGTTGGAACGGCTCTCTCAGATAAACAGGCAATGTGGGATTATTTAAAATATTGTGAAGAAGTGATATAATGTGAATGTTTCTTCTATGCCTGATACTGAGCTAATGTAGTTGCGTGCGATACTCAGTCATAACCGACCACATAATGTCAAATTTGCGAAGATCAAAGATAAAACGAATACAAATATCCTGCAATCGTTCTAACTTATCAAGTAATTCAGAATTAGCATCTGGATAACATACATCCGCATAGTACTTCGCTCTCATACATTAGAGTTGGCACTAGAACTTCATTGTGAACGGCTAGTTTTGCCTCCTGCGATAAATATTTGTTTCCCAAAGTATTGTAGATTTCAGTGCGCCGTTCACCCTGTTCCTGGCACTCACCCTCCTTTCAATATATTTCTCAGTCTTTCTATCCCTAGTAAACATACTTCCCAGATACACAAATTCTTCTAATTCAAATATCTTTTTTCACTGTAATCTCACATTTGGTGATATTTTCATCCCTTTCAAAAACCATCACTTTCGATTTATCAACATTCATAAGCAAATCGCTTATGAATATTAGATATATTTATTCTACTTACTAATTTTACTCCGCTTCGTTATCACATGGTCAGCTCGTTTGCCTACCATAAAAAAGCTCCGGGGTTCAATTCCAGATATGGGTGCCATGAAATATTTATTTACACGATAAAATATATAAATAAAATTTAAAAAACGTGTTTTGCACTTAAACATTCCACAGTCCCAAGACTGGCATCTGATGCGTAAGATATATCAACTTACCTTCATGTTACGAAAAATATTTAGATACGCCGCGGTTTGGTGTAACAATGCAATGCCCCAAGCAACGATATGTGCAGAAAGAAAAGAATATAAATGCTCGATTTTTTTAAATATGTGAAACTTATTTTTTATACTACAATTGAAATAAAGTTATAATTTATTAATTTCTATGTTTTACGGTTTATTTTAAATTTAAATTGTAATATTAATAAGCGTGCTTATTAGCAAATAGCTGTTTATTTAAAGAAGTAGGAATTATGGGTGTTAATTATGATAGTCCTTACAGAAATACTTTTTCTTGTTTGTTTTAATTTATTTGCTTTAGTTTTTGTTGTATTAATAATGTACTCTTTGCTTGCCAACCGAGGGATGCCATACACTACAGTACCACAACTGAACGTAGTTATGTAGAAAACAGCCAGCCACAGCGAGGCGAAACTGAGACAAAAGCACTTTTGTGAAAAGAGTGAATAATCAAACCAACACCACAGTTGGTATGTTTTTTACCTTGACAAATAAATTAAGCGTACATAAGTTTTTTTTATGATACAAAAAGGAATTAAATTATGTATTTGACGAGTTTTAATAATTTTTAAAGCCTTGCTGATCACATAAACTACAATGGGCGTTTTGCAGAAAACAACCATATATTATATTGAAAGATACCTCATTCAAACTTTGAATATGTGAGGTGACATTCTGTATTAAAAAATGTTTTTTTACTACAGGCGTTTTTAAATGAGTGAATTTATAAAATTAAAATACTTATCATATAATATTTAGAGAACTAGATTTCTGGAGCCATTCATTTTTTCTTCAGCATCTATACCATAAGATGTTTCTAGTGCTGTAAGTGTTTTCTGAAAATTGAGAAATGCCATTTTTGTGATCAGCACTTTTATCAGAAGGTTATTATTGCAGTTTTAATGTATGAAAGCGGCCTGGACGTTTTTAGAAGAACATATAATTAACCTTACCGCACCCGATATATTGTGGAAGGGCTGGTTTCTGCATAACTTTGTTCAATTATGTAGAAATACACCCTTTACGTATACGAGTATATTTGTGCGCCGAAGGGAGGCTTCCGCGCCGTTATATTCATCCCCAAATGTGAAAATGTGTTGATGTCGCATCCTTATTCTCCTCACGTGACCAACACACGCTCGTAATGCCTTATGGAAATAAAATATCGCTGTTTTCTGCCGGAAAAGGACATGGATATTAATTCCTTTTATTAGAACATGAGATTGGAAGGATTTTTCTGATATACTCCCCACAGAAAGCTTTGAATAAATATAAATGTAGAATCATATTTCAACGGAAAATACTTTATTACGTGAATAGTACTAAGAATTTATAGGGCCAATGATGTGATTTGCTGTTTTTTTTATTTTAAAAATGCTAATAAACTGGCTTATAAAAACCCTAATAGATTGGCATTGATGATACATAATAAACTAAATAAATTTATTATTAATATTTGAAGCATTAACTTTGTAGTCAAACATTTAAATAAATATTATTGAATATTTGTATTTAACCATTTATCGACTTTTATGTCTATCGGTTTTGAGACGTACCCGTCTCTTTGTCGGGACATTAATTAATATCATATCATAACTCCCTTTCCGCACCAAACGGTGCATAGGGCGCTGCATTGGTACACCAATCGCAGCGTATCTTGATCATTTTTGTAACATGAAGATAAAATGATCAGTCTTACGCTTCAGGTACCAGGAACTATGAAATATTCTATTGTAAAAACACCCGGTAAAATATTTCATATTAACGGTTTGGATAGGTAGGATGAAATTGTCGTAAGCCAATATACAAGCACTTTTATGTATTAAAACGGTTTATGTAAGTGTTTTAAAAAAAGAACAAAATAAAAACCATATACATAAATAATACTAGACTATTACTTCCTCTCACTTCTGTTTTCATGGTTCTAACACTCCTATATAACTCCTTGCATAATTTCAACGCTTATCAGTTCATGGTTTACCTCTTCGTTATAAATCTCAAACACTCTCCTAATATCCATCTTCAATTCTTTTTTCTTCTCTAACTCGTATAGTGTTCATGCGGCTTGACTGTGGAATCATCTTCCATCCACTGTCAAAGATTTTTACACAAAATTTCTTTTCAAATCACGTCCGAAGAAACATTTCCTTTCTCTTCCTTAATCTATCCTTCATTCTTCTTTCCTCTTTATTCATTTTTCCCATTGAGTAATAGTATTGATTAAGTAGTTTATGAACAAATACTGCTATGTAAAGTTTTTATATCTTTGGATTTAATTTTCGAATATGTTTTGAAACTTAAGTGACATAAATAAAGTTTTATTTCCATATCATACTTTTATTTGTGACAAAATGTAAAAGTTTAACTTTATCTGAATGAAAATAATGATTGTAGCTAATGAAAATAATATGGTTTGCAAATTCAAAACAACTCCTGTTCAAAAGTCCACGGCGGTGTTCGTTAAAAAAATAAAAAATTACAAACTGTTTTATTTGAAATAAATACAACAAAAAAAAAAATAATTGGCTGGAAGATATCGCCATTTGTTATGCAATTTATAATTTATTGTAGAAAAAGTTCAATTAATAAAAATATTTTATGTGAAACAGTGACAATTTCATTTAATTCTTTGAAGTGCATATTATACTTATTAGTACTTTTTTGGTTTAAGTTTACAACGATTTTAAATAAATAAATAAATAAATAAATAAATAAATAAATAAATAAATAAATAAATAAATAAATAAATAAATAAATAAATAAATAAATAAATAATAAAATAAATAAATAAATAAATAAATAAATAAATAAATAAATAAATAAATAAATAAATAAATAAATAAATAAATAAATAAATAAATAAATAAATGAATGAATGAATGAATGAATGAATGAATGAATGAATAAATAAATAAATAAACAAATAAATAAATAAATAAATAAATAAATAAATAAATAAATAAATAAATAAATAAATAAATAAATAAATAAATAAATAAATAAATAAATAAATAAATAAATAAATAAATAAATAAATTATGAACTTCTGGATAACCTTATTTCAGCACCAAGACGCTAAATTTACCAGATTATAGAGAGCTCCTTCGGGCAGCCTTTCTTGTTCGGCAACGAGCATTCGGCAACGAGCAATTTTTCCATGTACATATGTGGGCACCGCCAAGGAGACTTATGTCCTCAGATGCGGTGTGCGGTATGTGGTGGGCAAGCTGTAAAAGAGTGACTCAGCATGGAGATAGAAATAAAATTGTAATTTCGATTAAATTAACCTTTAAAATATTAGTCATTATAGTTCTTTTTCTTTTTACCAGATACACTTATAGAAATTTAATGGGACTGTCTTTAATGTTTACCGACTTATTAAATAAATATTAATGAAAATTCTATGAAGGTTGGATCGCTTTTCTGCACATATTTTTTTCTTGCGATTCTATTATATGAGTCATATTTTATAAATATTTGAATATTTTACCCTTCATGAAGTGATATTATCTTGGCGGCTCAATCGGTCACAATTTTGTTTTGTATATTCGTTCGTTTGTTATATATCTATCTTACTCTAACGCAATCAAATTCGCATTTCGCTCTCGTTTCTTCTCATACAATTCGAATGAATTTACGAAACGAATTAGTTAAAGAATACGGCTGCTAGTGTCATTGAAATATAATATTTAAAGATGACACTCCATTCATATATGAGCTAAAAAGTCGTCCCCAAAGGAAAGGGAATGACCAGCGGAGGGAGCAAGTGTCGCACGCAATATCACGTTGACTTTGGCAAGCAAAACACGTACTCAATAACGAAAACGTACTCAACCTACATAATGTAAATAAGTAAACAATTTTTCTTAAAAGAAGTAAACTTTTATTTTTATCTTTTTAAAATGCATATAAATATTTTATTTTATTTTATTTGGGAAATCAACAGTTCTACGTACATGTTTATAGTAAAAAAGATTTCCACAAATTATACAAAGTTAGTAAAGAAAATATATTACAAATCAAGTAAATACATATATGTTTATACATATAAAAATGTTGTTTTCATGTACTCGTAAATATTTTTCAATGATCGAATTTTTAAAATATATTTTTTTAAATATTAAGTTATTGTAAATTAAGCGGGATTGTGACAGAATGCTTGAAGAGAGGATAAGGAGGGAAAGGGAGATGTACATATTTGAGCCAAGTTCTGACGTATTTTAATCACAAATGTTTATGACTACCAACAAATAATAATTAAATACTAAAATAATAATTTAAAAAATGTTCTGAATGCTTGAAGGTCGAATTTTGGAAAAATCTCAATAATGTATAAAAATTTACCTATCTCCCAAACTATCAAACTTAAGTTAAGGACAGTTAGGTCCAATAATTAGCAAATGAATTCCTTTATATGGGAATTTGCTATGGCGGGTTCAGTTCCAGTCACCCTGTATCTGTATTTATTATATTTTGTATATTTTCTGCAGACTAGTAGACCCAAAAATAGTAGGAAATTACTGCACAAAACACCCAAGCTGGAAAAAAAATCTCAAAAAGTTTTTTTTGAGTTCTCACTAGGGATTGAACCCGGAACCTTTCGTATGTAAGTCAACAGTCATGACAAAATTACACCATGGAGGCCGCCGGTGCCGTATTTCTTTATATTAGAGCAAAAATTATTTTTATTTTTTCTCACGCCTTTTTTTTTTGGAAAAGCAATGGATTTATTTCAAAATATATTAATAAAATTTGATACAACACAGAGGGAAAAGGGAAAGAGGAATCAAGGCATTTACAGAGCTTATGACCAGTCATTGGCTGATTTAAGTGGCCACTTTACTACTGTGTAATATTCACCATTCTGCCTATGTTTGAACATCCATTTTTTTTCAACTCTTCCATCTGTTAACTTTTGTCAAGTGAAAGAGCTGAAACCTTTATAATGTGGGTAAGATTCATCCTGCTGAACCAATTCACCTACTAGGCAACGCCTGAGAACAATAATCCAATTTTTATACTTCTTCTTTTACCAGGTAGTTAATTCAACAATGTTTGAGTATATCCAAATGCTTGCAGACTGGCTGGATTTTCTCCCTAAGGAGTTGTTCATATTTAAATTTGTACATGTTCAATTTAAATCTGAAAAACTCCTTAGAGAACAAATCCAGCCAGTCTGCAAGCATTTGGACATACTCAAACATTGTATATTATTCAAATTTACTTTGGTTCCTGGAATACGTGATTTTTTATTTCTTTATTTTAACATGTAAGACATAATTTAAATTGTACATTGTTGGATTTATTGCCAAATGGCAACTTCTTCCAATCAACTGATGATGATGATTTCACGAAATAAAGGTATTCTTTAGTTAATTTAACTTTTTTTATTTTATTTCTCTAAAAAACTTATAATTTTTAAAGTACTAAGGTTGTATTAATTTGTTCATTACTATTATCTAGTTATTCTCAACTTTACTGTGGTATATTTATATTTTGAACATAAGATTTTCTCATAGTTATTGTTATCTTTTATTCAGAGATGTTATGTTTCTTTTTTAATTTTTTGATTTTTGTATAATATGATCACTAAATTGTTTAGTTTTACTTATTTTATTATTTCATATTATGTACTGCATGATTATTGTGAACTGATGTGATTATTTCTTTAAATCATTTTTTTGTAAAAGGTTCTCTAATCCGTTGATGTATGAATAAATAAATAAGCTCTTAAATGCCTAGATTTTAAGTCATAATCAATGTAAATGCCCAGATTTACATATTCTCTCCCAAAATACCTTTCCAAATCTGTTGTAATATAAAAGTTAATTTATGAATAGGCGCAAAGAAAAAATGAAGGTCTTTGTTGTAATACAACATCTAATTTCTAGTTGCACCATTTTTCTTTTCGCGTTCCTTCGAAGGATGTGCTAAATGCAACTCAAATTAACGTATAGAATACATAATAGCCCTAGACTAGATAAAGGCGCTATATAATGTAAGCAGTATATAAAACAGCGCAGTGTTCTTGTTAAAGCTACTTTTCCATACTACCTAGCGGTACTGAGAAAACATTGACCCTTCTCCTTGGGGCGACCATTATTTCATGTTTCATAAAATTTGAGTTTTCATAATAGAGAAAGGCCGAGACAGACATGGCACGATCAAGTCCATCAAATACTTGAAGATGGACATGTCAAAAGTAGGAATAATCGACGTGCGTGCATGAGAATATGTATGAATGTAGAGGAAGCGAGGTCTGTATGCAAAGATAGAGTGATATGGTGTTCTATCCTCTCTGTCTACCCCGACGGAGAAATGGCGTTTTGGTTTGTTTGAAATAGTTCCACCAATTTGTAAATAAATTTTAATTATTATAAATTTGAAAATACTGATTTGAAACAAAAATATGAAACTTATTATTCATAGATAGCGCTTTTATAATTTTTTATTTAAAAATGCAATTTTTACGTTTATTTTTTGTGGTAATTTTACAAAACTTGGTTTGCGGAAACTTTACATTTTATTGATTGAGAGGAAAGAGGAAAGAGGAAAGAGGAAAGAGGAAAGAGGAAAGAGGAAAGAGGAAAGAGGAAAGAGGAAAGAGGAAAGAGGAAAGAGGAAAGAGGAAAGAGGAAAGAGGAAAGAGGAAAGAGGAAAGAGGAAAGAGGAAAGAGGAAAGAGGAAAGAGGAAAGAGGAAAGAGGAAAGAGGAAAGAGGAAAGAGGAAAGAGGAAAGAGGAAAGAGGAAAGAGGAAAGAGGAAAGAGGAAAGAGGAAAGAGGAAAGAGGAAAGAGGAAAGAGGAAAGAGGAAAGAGGAAAGAGGAAAGAGGAAAGAGGAAAGAGGAAAGAGGAAAGAGGAAAGAGGAAAGAAAAAATAGCAAGTTACGGATCAGAGATTCGAGGTGCAAACCTCGCTTTATCAGAGCTTGATTTTTATATTCTAGCATAGTTATTTGTGAGTTGAGAGTGAATTCAAAATAACAGTATTTGGATTGATCGCAAAGACTCAAATATTTATTTTGATTTACAATATTTAATCTCTGAATATCCCAGTTTCGTGACAAATAGTCACCCCAAGCAACAAGGCTCCAGCCACAATATTGCAAAACTGTGCACACACTATGTACTGTTCACAGTTCACAATAGGAGATGCAAACCGGGAGAGCTAACTCTGTAATCAGAAATATAATACGGCTGTTTTATATTGCAGGTGTGGTCTTCATGACCCGGTCAAATTACCGGTATTTAAATACATATCATTTTCCCTTGCATTTATTACTGAAGATAATAGATTTTGGATATAAATAATAATAAATACATTTATTTTTCTATTCATTTTTTAAATGAAAACCAAAGCATTTATAACAAAAAATAACAATATTTACAAACAATGCAAAATTATAGGACAATTAAAGTTTTCTATCTATAACTACCTAAATACAATGCCAAAAAAAAACGTACCCGTGAAAAGCTACACCGTATCATTCTACTAAAAAAATAAACTATTTTAATAATAAAGAACTTATGAAAGTAATGAGTTTTTCGTTTATTCCGTTTAAGAATCTATACGGAATAACTTCAGATCGGCCTTCTTTCCTTTCTTCTTTCAAACAAGACAAAAGATATATAAAATGGAAGTACAAAAAAAGTAAAACCCTTCAAAATAGGTACAGTTAAATTAAATTATATTTTTTATTTGCAATTCAGGTTCTAGCATTTTTCTTATAACTTTTTGGAGTGAGGAAATTTATATCGATTTCATTTTTTAAAATTATAAGTTCATAATGTAACTGATTTATTATTTTTCAATTTTGCAACTTAAAATTCACATGCGGCTGATGGCCATTCCCAGAAAATAGTAAAGTTCCTTGAGTCAAAAGAACTAGAATCGTGGACGTCGGTTTTCGACACGATGGCTACTCTGGTGAACATTCTGAACGGGGAAATCAAGTCAAATAAGTCCGTCTGGTAGTGTAGTGATTGGCGAGGTCGAAAGCTGGATTCCTGCCAAGGTTGAAGGAAAATATTCTTACCGGAGATGGTTTTACACTCCAATATTTCACAGAAATGCATTTTTGTAACCAAATTTAAAACAAGTTTGTTAACACAGTTTTTGCTATCGTTTTGCAATATGTATCACAAAGGTAAAATAACAGTAGTGGACATAAGCCTTCTATTCAATTAAAACAGTAGAGTTTAATTAAATTAAAACCGCAGATTGATTGATTTAAATTTTTAAAATAAACTCAACAAAAAACATGTTTCTTTTGGGGGAAACAAACGTCCTTAGACTAGCACATAAACTGATCAGCAAACCTTTATGGACTAAATGTTAGATATACGCTGCATTTGATATTTTAATGCGGTGCCCTTAGCATTGTCAGGCGCGTAAAAGAGAATAATAATAATGTATATTGTTGGGGTTCAAACTGTCAGTAGGGTCGCAGTGAGTCACATCTTGCTGGAGGGTGTGATTCTACAAAATACTGCGAACGCCCAGTTGCATTCCACCGGCAACACTACTGACTAGTCCTACTCGTTAGCGTCCACGTCGCGAACCCCGGGCAATGGGATCACACCCATAACGGTGTGATCATAGCAGATAACGAGAGGATGAAATACGAGTTTTTGGCGCCTAAAAACCAAAAGCAACCAGCTAAGGAAAGGTGCCCGACAGAAAATCCACCAGAAAAAGCAACGGGAAAGCACTCTGGTTATCTTTTCCCAGGAATTGCTACGATGAGTACATCAATAAGCAGTTGTCCTGGCTGCGAAATGTAAAATTAGCGCAGGACAGATGATACATGTGCTTTCGCTGTAGTGATCGCCAACGTCGGGGGGACCCTCCAAGGCACTAGAAGAAGAAGAAGTACACATAGGCTCATAAATTTATAAAAGTAACACAACATATTATATTTAAACAAAATATTAAAGGTAGAAGTGAAAAGTTATATTTATAATTCTCTTTTCTGTTGTCCTGTTTGAAAACACCGTTTTTTAGAATTTATATGTTACACTAAAAAATATTAAAAATGAATTCTTACAATGTACACAAGAATTACTTTTTTCTTTTACGGAATAGGAAACGTTAATGTGAATAAAGTAGATATGTATTATATATATATATTTTTTAATATTTTGTAGTAATATTGTATACTTATATTTTTTAACTGCAAAACTAAAAAAAAAACAAAAGTTTTAGACATCTAGAGAGAAAATAAAAAAGCTTTCATCCTTCTCCCCTTCAAACCTACCTTTTAAACCAACTAATGTTAAGCCGTAGGCCTATAAATAGCTAGACTCATAGTATTTTGAGGGTTTACTCTTTATTGAAAGTATTTTCAGGTATTTTCTGGTAGGATAAAATATTTTTCCCACATTGATATATTTCGATTCTTTTACTACACGAAAAATTCAAAACAAAAATACATGCTTTTATTTATTTATTTTGTAAATTCACAATGTTACGTTAATATATTTACTAAATAATACTATACATTATTAGAAACCAATATTATTGATTATATAATGTTATGATTAAAATAAATAAAACACCTTTGTTTTAAACCACTTTTTTTTTTCTTTTCTACCTACCGGTTTAAAAGCCATACAAGCTTTTGTGTTTATATCAAGGTTTACTTTACTTATGAATTCTATTCTATTTTATTCTATATTTTAAGAATAGGAAGAGTAATTAGGATGAATACGCTTAAAACTAGACAAGAGTGGACTAATTGAATTATTCTTTTGAGGTTTATTGTTTTTTTCTTATAGGGAATCGCTTTTTTAATTTTTAAGATTTCCAAGTTGTAAGCTGTTATGATTGCAATTCAAGCTACATTGGAAAAACTAAAAGACACTTTAATATTAGAGAAAAAGAACACTAAAAATGCTTAAATAACAATAACTTTTCTGAATTCGCAGACCATATGATAGAAAATAATCATAATTTCAATAAAGACACGTGAATAAAAGTTCTTCTAGTTAAAAATAAAATAACAAATTTAGATAAGTAAGAAGTTTTATAAATCAAAAAAGCGAATAAAAAAAAACGAATAACCAAGTTAACAATATTTCCTTCAGTTTATTTATATCTAGTTTTGAGGGTATCCATCTCAAATTACGCTTCCTATCCTTACAAGACAAAGAAATTTGATTTATTTGTTCCCTACGAAGCACAATATTGATATAATAAAATTCATTAGTCAAGTAAATCTTGATAAACAAGCTGGTTTAGCTTTTAAACCGGTCGGAATAAAAAATAAAAATAAGTGTTAACTTTGTTTTTAAAGTTGTTTTTATTCATTTTATTATAATATTTGTATTATAATAAAATTAATAAAAACAACTTTAAAAACAAAGTTAACACTTATTTTTATTTTTTCACTTACTTTGGTAAGTGCTTCAAATATACAATGTTTTTGTTTTTCTTTCTTGCAACTAAAAATCTTAATTAGTAGTAGCTATAACTACTAATTTACAGATATTGGTCATAAAGATTTCCATTCAGGACACACTATCAAATCGATTTCTGATTTTTTACAAAAACGCAATATTGTTCTATTTCTTTAATTTGTGACAGTTTCAATGATATTTTATCGTCACACTGAACCATTAACTGTTATTTGACATTAGCAGCTGTTTTCAAGAATAGATCCACTAATCTAGGTGAAAGGGAGGAAGAAGAAACATATATGTCAAACATAAACTGATTGCAGTGAGTAGTGATAATTTAAACTAGATAATACCATGTTATAAGCTCTGTAAATGTCTAAATTTCTACATTTACTCCTAGAATTGATACCTGTATAAAAATAATAATTAAACCTTATTACATTACATTTATTTGCTTTAAGAAAAAAAAATTAAAACTATTTCATTTTTATGTGATATCTATCACTATTTTGATTGCACCGAAATATTTAAAGGCAAAACCTGAATTAAACTCTCAAGAGAGTTTTCAAAATTGGTTGTTTATTTAACTGAGAGGATGATTCTTTTTGATAGGGGTGTATGAAAATCTGGACATTTACATTTACAATACACATTTTTAAATAAAAAAATAATAACCATGCCACTGTTTTTTGTCCAGTGATTAACTTTTTCCACGTCAATATTTTAATCTCTAACACTCCAAATTTTCAGCTTTTATCCCCACGAGTTTGAGCTTCAGACGTGGAGTGTAAACGAGAAAAGCTTTGAGTTGGGGGATGTTTATTACTATCACCCCTTCTTTCATTCTGCGTCACTAAAATATTGTAGAACAGAACACATAAAAAGGATCGCAATTGTTTAATATAGATTTTAAAGTCATAATAATGATTCATCAAATCAATTATGACGTATCTTTATATTTATAATTATTCTATACGTGTAATGTCACTGAACACCTCCTAAACGGTTTAACCGATTTACGTGCGGTTTTCACTAGACAGATATTAACATTTTCAAACGAATCTGTAAATAATAATTTACAAGCATAAATCTTTTTTTCATCGACCTACCAGGATTGCATTCGACGAGAATGCATACACAAAAAAAGGAAGTTTGTTGTTTTTTTGTGTTTAAAAAAGTTTTGTTTTTTAATGTTTACAAACAACATTAGCTTTTTATGGACCCTGATCAGATTTTTTCCTTACATTCCTTATAATTTCTTCCCATTTATCTATTTTACTAGGTTTTTCGTTATTATAAACACTCAATACATTTTCGAAAAATTGTATTTATGAATAAAACGCACCCCTGTTGGTGAGATGAGCCAAGTTTGACATTTGCAAAAAGAATTCTATATTTGAAAATTAATTATTTTATGTTTTGGAACTCAACCATAAACAGGTACCTAGATTCTAAGCTAATAACAGGCAAGCCAATATTTGGACAGGACAACGTCTGTCGAGTTCGCTAGTATACTATAAATATATAGTAAGTGACATAACAAGACAAAAAAATATAAAAAAAAAAAAAAAAATTAAACAAGAAATTTTTGCGTTGGTTAGATTAAAGAAAAATATATTTGGGGACTTTTTTTATCATCATTATATCCCGAACACAATATTGCAAAAGGCACTGTATTTTTACACTAAATGCAGCGTATATCGATCATCTCATCAAAATTTTATTTTTTTAAGCCAATCAACAGGCTTAAGTAAGCCCTAATAGATCGGCTTTTTAAATTTTTTTTTAAATATGTGAGTTACATTATTTTTTTACCTTGCTTGTAATGTACAAGGTTTATATTAACTTCAAAGCGATAGTTATTTATATGTTTACTTAAAAAAATAAAATTCATTTGATTATCATAGATAACTGTAATAGCTCAGAATTCGACAGCGGAGAGATTATCACACCATCTTACTTCTGTTCATTGTATTACATATAGTTCTGATGCATCACTAAAATGAATTTTCTAATTAGCTCATTACTTACCTTTTCGTTCACTTTTAACGAACCCTCTTAATTACCAAATACATATTTTTAAAGTCAGATAGTCTCCGTGCGGCTAGACTGTAGACATTCTCTATCAAAGATGTTTCTTCAGCAACTTCGTTTAAAACTCGTTTGAAGAAACATTTTCTATCTCTTACTTAAACTCTCCTCTTGTCTTTATAACAAACTCGCCAATATGCAAACAATATTGTTCAAATAAATAATTAATCCAGTAAGATACTGTATGTACTAGTTTAAGATTAAACAACGCATCGTCCATTGAAAAAAACCACAGAGCAATCATTTATACAGCAAGCAAAATCAATGTTATTTAACCATATTTTTAATATTTTGCTTAGGTAGCGAAAAATCTTAAGATCTATGAAGTTTCAATAGAAAATCCTATTGGAAATCTATCAAACCGTAATTAAATTTGATTCACCTGTGACGTGTTTTATTTAAGCTTGTGTGGAAGCAATGACGTAAATTATTGTATAATATGAGAGTAAGTAGTCTAGCTAGGCTCGGGTAACATATTATCCGGGTTCAATTTGGCCCTTTGACAATCCGGAGTCGGCTCTTGCCTAATTCAGTTAATCTCACAGAACATGTACCAAGCCACTAAAACGTGCCGCCGATAGTACTGTTTACATATCAAACACCTCCTATAGTGTCTTATACTCCTGGTAATTAACTCGTATATTACACACAGGCAGGTGAATTGCGTTACACAAACGCACATATACACACACGGAAAAAAGGTGTACAAGGCACTGCACAACTATTTTAAACTGATTTTCGGGCGTTGCCTAGAAGCGTAAATAATTTAAATTAATTTTACACACTCCAATTAAGGTTTCAGCTCTTTTTCTTGACAATACTCAATACATTGAAAGTTGGTGGGGAAAATGAGTAACATCTGCGAGTGCGGGGTGCAAATAGCGGGGGCAAAGCCCTAGTGCTTCTACGATATTAATGAGTGGAGTCGACTGTAATTTAATGAAAATGAGAGATTGAGTATTCTCGTAGCGATGCGGTATGCGGTGTTAACCGTCGATCACAACATTGAACAAGGAAGGCGGACTGAAAGGAAAGCCTGTTGTACTTTTTCTTGTTCCTGCAGCATTTGATTGGACACTTAAAACTAGGGATGCGGCACCAATTATGCGTAACGCGGAAGGCAGCGAGCTTTTGGCTCCACACTGGCACGATTGGATGGACAATAAATATAAATTTGCGCGACGATTAAAAAATAATGTTGCGGATGGATACAAGTGTTCCTGTTATGGCAGGTTTAGAAGAGATACTGAGGTAAGGGTAAGCAAGGTAGATTAAAAGTTGAAATTGTGACAATAATTGACCCTGCATACCTACTTAATATTTTTAAAATACATATTTTATTAAAAATTTTCATTGATAAACCCTTACGGTTTACATACATTTAACAAAAGATTTTTACTTTTTAAATTCGCATTCTACTGTTAATATTAATATTTTTAACATATTTTGTAAAGGTTGTCTGAGTCATTTGTTTAGTTTTGTCTGGTAGTTTATTGTAAAATTTCAGTCTATGGTTTATTAGTCTCGATTGCCCTTTGCTCGTTTTAAAAGGTTGTATATGATATTTTTAGGATATTCTCGTATTGTGTTCATGTTTACTACAGTTTTCTTCAAGTTTTAATTCTTCGTCTACAATTACATGAGTGGTTAATTTATAAATAAATTTTATGCGCAACCAAAAACGTTTGCCCCTTTCATGAAACTGTTCATTAAGACTAGTGCATTTTTTTAGTCTAGCGTATTCACTATCAATTTTTTTTTTAAAAACGGCGATTTTTTATATTTACCAAACAAACCGCGAAAAAATTAAACAAGAAACTTTTTGGTCAGCTCAATTCCTTTCAGGCATTGTACACTGATAACAGCGGGAATAAGAATTTTTTGGGCTGTATAGAAATGGTTTACTCACTTTAAAGTTCTTCCGACTGTTTATTTTATGATTTGCTTCACTTTTTCTTTTCAGTTTCAGCGCTCCAGAGCAGCGTTTATTTTATAATTTAAAAATACATAGAAGAATTTGTTACCCACAAAGTCTAAAGACTTTTCGGTGGGACACATTTTTTTTATGACGGGTTTATATTACGTTTATTTTATTTATATTTTACAAATGTATTTGTAAACAGGCACTATAAAGTATCTAGAAGATATTTCTTCAGTTCTTTTTTTTTCATTTGAAGATCTTTCATGTTAATGATGGTTTGTGGGAGATCATTGAACAATCTTGGAACAACGCAATTTAATGTTCGCTCTCCGAAGTAATTTGTAATTCGGGGAACAAACAGGGAGCGCTTAGTTTTTAATCTAGTGTTGTGAGTGTGGGAAGCTCTTTTTTTATATTCCGGATCAACAAAGTGATCTACAATCAATTTGTAGTCATAAAGTTGTTTTAGCGGCAGGACATTACAGAATTTAAATTTTTTGTACGGATACCGGTATCGTGTAGGTGATGAAATGTTTATTTTAGGCAGTTTATGAAATACTAATTGCACTTTGTCAGAAGTATGCAGATGCAGGATATGGTAAGGATTTATCATAGAAACATTTTTCACAGTATGACTTGCTCACAAGACGGTAAAACAACAACAATTTGAATAATGGAGGTTGTAGAACGGAATATTTACAGTCTTGTTTGAGTTGCAAGTATAAAAAAGGTAAATTTACTATTTATAAAAACATTAAAAGCTTTTATTGTACCCCATCACCGCAGTCTTGTCAATTTGTGGCCAATTAAATACGCATGATCAGTACGTTCAGCTTTTTCTAGTTCCCGTGTATGATTGAAGCATACAAAGTTAATTTTTAATTGGATAGTGTCATGCAAAAATGTGTTAAGCCACTCCAACCTCAATCTGAGATAATTGATGTTTAAAATCAGGTGCATTTTTCAACAATACGATTATTTAGCTTGACTGTTAAGTTTAATACATAAAAAGTATTTACTTTAATAAAAAAATGTGATATTTTTTTCATTTGAAATTTTTTTGCTTACAATTTTTATTACATATTTGTCAGTTTATTTATTTATTTTATTTGGGAAATCAACAGTTCTACATAAATATTTTTAGTAAACAAACAGATATAGTGTATAAACTCAAAACTAATAACAGATTTCCACAAAGTTTGTAAAGAAAATATATTACATATTAAATAAATACATATAAGTTTACACATTTAAAATGTTATTTTCATGTACTCGTAAATATTTTTCCATAATCAAAGTTTTTTTTTTTTTTAAGAACAGTAAGTTATTGTAAATTGGGCAGTATTAGGGCAAGGATGCTTGAAGAGAGGATAAGGAGGGGAAGGGAGATGTACATATTTATTATTATATTGTCTACTAAGTTACATAATAAATTTTTAGTGTAAATTTTATATCTGACAGATTGATGTTTGTGTTATCTATATCTTTAAATTTTGTATTGTACACGGAAAAAGTCCTAAATAAAAACAATAAAATCCCACACAGGCGTAACCTGTGCGTGAGTATACTAAATCTAGAATAAATTATGAAATCCATGGTGTAGATGCATTTATAAATAAATTGAAGAAATATGTCAAATAAAAATGCGGTAAAATTAAATTATAAATTACACCGCAATGAAAATAAATCACAATTTTCATGTGCATACAAATTTTATATTTGAAAAAAAATCTTACGAATATAATGAAAGATTTCTTTATGGGTATTTCAAAAAGAAAATATTATGCTAATTAATACCCATATAATTAATTTTAAAAAATGGAAATGAATTATGTAACTATAATCATCCTTTATATGATAGATTGCTTTTTAAAAAGTAACTCTATGATATTCGATATTTGCAAGTCATTCCTATTTTTATAAATAAAGCAAGAATTTTTTCATTTATCTAAACTTCCAACAGTGCATATATTCCATTACCATCATTTCCTTTTCCGTACCTAGTAGTGCTTAGGGAACTGCATCGCTGCTACAAAAGCAGCGTATCTTGACCACCCGTTATATAAACCACAACCATAACACAAGATACTCTAACAGGGATCTGATACTAAGTGAAAAGGTCAACACTGTTCTGGCATCGCGACAACAAATTATTGTTCATATTAATGAAAATAAATATTTACAGATGGCAACCATGAAGTTTCGCATTATAAATAAATAAATTGTCTATTATTTTTATGAATGTATGTATGTGTATGCGCATTGGTGTATGTACGTGTGTGTGTATGTACATGTGTATATATGTGTGTGTATATATGTGTATGTGTGTATGTATATGTATCAAAATGTGTATGCGAGTAAGTTTATATTTTATAAGTCAATGCTCTCCATTAATTTGTTAACTATTATCATATATTATAATGTAATTGCCTAGCTTGGAACGGGGTATGTACCCTTGTTAGCTGGGCTTAGTGAACGTAAAATTGTGTTTTTTATAAAGGGCGTAAATAAATAAAAAAATCATCTTAGGCTTCAGGTGGTTGTCCAGGGGCAGAAAAATGCTGCTGTGGACCATATTTAGAATCAATATTTCACGTCCACTCTGTCTGATATCGAACCTGAGACATTAAGCAAGCCTAGATATTTTTCTCTTTAATCTCATTGCATCTTATCTACCGACGAGGTGGGCGAGATATTTTTTTGCAACCGATTCGATAAAATTTTATGCGATTCATTGAACGTGGAAAAAACAATAATTATCAATGCGATTAGACGGATAGAATATGATGTTATTAAATTACTAAATGAATCATTTTCGGAAATTTACAACTTTAAGATACCTATTTATTTTGTCATTCACTACTTTTATATAGATTCCCTGGTATTAAATTTTATGTACTTATTTATGCAATAAATTTATAAACAAATAAGGTATCTAAATAAATGAAAAGAAAAAGTAATTGATATGTTTTGACTTATTTATTGATTTAAACCACAATGGCTTTTTATGTGTTTAAATACTGTGATAAAAAATACAAATAAATTAGTTTAAAAAAGTAATAAATTATTAAAATATGAAAACAAAGTAAATAATATAAAAATAATAGAAAATATTTCATAACCGTAATAAAACCATAAAATTCAATAAACACAAAAAATAAAACAAAGTTATACATGGTTGAATTGCGGACTTTTCTTTGGCAATTTCTTGCAGCCTGATCAAAAACAAATAAAAATTACAACAAAATAAAAAGTTAAGAAAACCCTGAGAGAAAAAATATTATGTTAGTCTAAGTTAAGAAAACCCCGGAAGAAAAAATATTATATTAGTTATGGTGTCTATTGCTTACATTATTAAAATTGAGAACATTTTAATTTATTCAATCGCCTCTTCCAAATATTCATTTATAGTACAGAAATATTTTTTATTTATTAGTAACATTTTTAACAGTCTTGCAATTTTTTTAATCCAATTTATTTCCTTATTTTTTTGGGAAGCTTATAAATTTTTACTGCAATACATATTTTTTTTTATCGGCCTATTAGTTATTTTACAATAATTTACACATTACTTTTTTATGTAAGTGGGCCCCCCTCTTTGTACAAATGATTGTTTCGTCGATGGAATTTTTAATTTACTTTTATTTCTGGTGTTATATATGAAGTGGCATTTTTCCTGTGAATTAAAATATTCAGGTCTTGATTTAACAATAAGACAAAGCTCCATTATACAAATACTGTTCACTGTAAATATTTTTATTCTAATAAAAATTGGCCTTCATGTTGCCAGGTAATCAGCATTTGCCATTTTCCTAACAGATCTGTTTTGAATTTTAAAAACAACCTGTACATAAAGTTGAGTTGTATTACATTGGTATATTTTGTGAGTATAAATAACATGAATGATAAACAAATTTTGTAGCATGAGTAACAAAAAAATATTATTATAAATATGAATTATTATAAAAATACATTTATTTTTAATGATTTTGTTGCATTTATTCATTCGAGCCGAGTTTGAAAAATAAATACTGTTTTAATCAAAGAAACAAATTTTAATTAAATTTAATTTTAACCGCTAACCCGCAGAGAATCGTTCACCTTCGCTGAGTTTGTACCAGGGGCGCATGTGTTTTATTGGGTCAACTGGCGCGGCGGCCGATCCGCTATGGAGTGTCAGTGACCCGCGTCACCTCCCCTTTTCCCGCGCTCCTCAAGCCTTGCCCTCCCACTGACGCAACGCACCGCTTGCATACTGGAGTGAGGCCGACCTCCCGCACTTTCTGCACTCCTGGTACTTTCTTGATCAGTGGATGAGGTGTTTAGAAAGATTTCAAGCAAATTCATAATTTTTATCTGTCATACATAATAAATTAAAATTAAAAAGAATGTGTAATTTTAAACTTTTTAAAGTATTTCCCTATAGCTTTATTTAAAAAAATCCGTTTGTAAAATTTTGTTTTTGTTTATTTATTCATATGAAGATACCTACATATTACGAAAAAATAATAACGCATCCCTAACTCTATGAGGCCAGGATTATGTTAGTGATCAAGACGCTTGATTCACGCACGGTAGGTTCCGGGTTTGATTCCCAGTGAGAACACAAAAAAATTCAATGTGATTTTTCTCAAGCCCGGGTGTTGTGTGGTGTAATTCATTACATAATATGTTTATCCAGGACATTGAAAACTCTTGTGGCTACAAAAGAGAAATTTCTCTGAGCGAAAGTCGTACATGTTTCTGGTATCAAATAATTAAAATTGCAGGCAAACCTCGTACAAGCGTTCTGCTGGGATAACCAACAGTAACCCCATGACCAGAAATGTGTCAAAGACTCTTTAAAAAAGAAGTATAATTATATTCTGATGATGTATTTTATATAGTCACGATCGCCTGTTGCTGGATTTTTCCATCTTTTGTCCTTCCTTTATTCACCAAAAAACAATCTGTTGAGTAGCTATGTATTATTATTATTGATTTATTATTTATCTATTCATTATTTACTGAATATTTACTGAATATTGTTTATAATATTTATTTACTAATTATTTACTAAATTTTTATTTACTTTTTAATTTTTAATAATTTATTTGTGTTTTTTTATATACTTTTTTATGATTTATTTATTTAGTATGTATTTATTATTTGGTAAGGTTTTCTTTAATTTATTATTTATGAATTATTTATAAATAATTTATTTACTTAAAGTTGCCTTGACTGTCTTTCTAGGGTAAATAACCCCGTTCTAAGACAGTCAAAATATAAAAAACAATAATATAAAAAAACATAAGAACACAAATTGAAAACCGTGTTTTTAAAAAAGGGTGGTTACATTTTAAAAATAGGAAAAATCTCTAAAAATTAACAAGGAAGTGTGCTACGAAAAATTAGACGTAAAAATGATTTCTTACACACAGTAAAAATAACAGCATTTATCTGAAAAATCAATTAAAATTATTATAATAAAAATTGTTTTAATCAAAATAAACTACGTCACAAGTTCTTTTGAATCAATCAATCAACTACTGCGTTGTTATGAGTTGCGATAGATTTTCTGTTTCTGGTAGCCATTTTTTCTAACGTTTAGTGTATTTTTACGCTACGGGGCTCTACTTTTAAATGTAAGTAGAACTCACCGACGAGAACTTGCGACTTCACAGGCGCAGTAATTTAAAAATGACGAAACTTGACGAAAAAACAGCGATGATAATACGATACATAAAAATATAAAATAAACATTCTTGGCTATTTTCACCAACAAATATTAAAAAAAAAAAAAACTTTCTCTTTTCCATCAACCAAAAAAAGTTCTGCAATGGTTTTATTAAGTTTCTGTCTGTCAATATATTCAAAAAGGATTGTGGTTTTTATTTGTTCAATGCTATCAGAATATTATTATTGTTAGTTTTGTCTGTTCACCTTGAGTTTGCTAAGGACCTTGATTATAATATTGCGTACATGGCTGGTTGTAAAACTCTATCATAGTATATTTTAACAATTTTTTTTTGGTTGAATTTTTGCTTATTTTGTGCAAACATAATATTTATATTAATTTTTTTTATTATTCATTTGATTTTATGAGCACTTAGCATTGGTAATTGACGGAAAAAGAAGAATTATTGAAATGAAAAATCTGGTCAGGCCGTACCTACAATGGAAAATTCTTGTAACCTCTTTATTTCTGTCTAAATTTGTTGCACCAGGGAGGGAAAACATTTTTTAAGAAGGGAATATGGTAGTCTAGGCCTTTATAGAGCTTATGATCTGTTATTGGCTGGTTTTAGTGGCTACTTTACACACTGTGTAACATAAATGCTCAGATTTCAATACTCCCTTCTCAAAAAGTGTTTTTTCTCTCTGTTAAACACTTTTTTCAAAAAATTAGATCTAAATAATTTCCCAGGGAGGAAATCCAGCCTGTCTACATACATTTGGACATACTCAAAACTCTCTTGAATCAACTAACTGGTAAAAGAAGAAGCATACAAATTGAAAAATTGTTTTCGGGCGATGGCGTTGCCTAGTAGGTGGATTGGTTTAGCCAGATGAGTCTCACCCCCTTGATAAATGTTTCAGCTATTTTACTTCACACAAGTCAACAGATGGAAGAGTTGAGAAAATGCAGATTTTTAAACATAGGCAGAATGGTGAACGTTACACAGTGTGGAAAGTAGCCACTGTATTGAACCGGGTTGCGGTCCCGTGGCTAGTGTCGCGGACTCATGGATCAGAGGTCCGAGGTTTGCACTACGCTCTACCATAACTTGGTTCCCATTTTCTAATAGTAAGTTATTTACAACTCGCTGGAAATGGCCCCCAAAATTGAAATGTTTTGGTAAATCATAAAAACGAAAATATGTATTTTATTATTTTTAATAAACAAAAAAAAACATAAGCCCTGCAAATGCATTCCCTCCTCAAAAAGTGTTTTCCCTCTCTGTTGCAACAAATTTAGATCCAGCCTGCCTACAAACATTTAAACATACTCTGAACATTGTTTTTTTATTTATCTTTATTACATATGGTCATAGAATTCGCGTATCAAAATAATGAAACTAACCATCTTCGATTCCAACATTATATGCAAATGTTATAAAAAAATACAACATAAGAATACTAATAAAGAGATGAGTGTGCAATTGTTTTCGTTCCCTATGGCCCTGGTATTTTTTTTTCGAATCATTCGGAGCGACGAACTCAATAGCCTTAAAAATAAATTTCAATGTACGACTGTTCCACTAAGCCAGTGGTCGGCAAACCGTGGCTCACACGGCCTAAGTTTCGCTTTTCGCATATATTGTCAACGGGTCCTAATGAAGAACTTTTAAGATTATTGCTTCTGAAAGGTCATACACGTGGCGAAGATATTGTAAATGCTGTCGTTAATTGCACAGACAAATATCTCAAACTCGATAAAATTGTTTCAATTTCAACAGATGAGCCAAAAAGTAATACCATAGCGAGAAAAGATTTTGTTTCTATTTTGAAGGCATAAATTGATCACTAGATACACAAACGTTTTGTGCGTAGACGTTTCCAGAAAAAATGCAATGTTTTGCAATTGGTAATCAAGTTTGTTAACATAATTCGTCGTCCATCTTTCAAAGGCCGTGTTTCGTTTTTTGTCGAAATTAAGTTATGAATATTTTAATAAAAGTAAAGTTTCATTTATGGAATAAATGGGCATCATACTGTCTCAAAATAATAATAAAAATCTAGCAAAATATAGTAAGATTATTTTTTTATTGTTTTTAAAGGCGAAAATTTTCCATACAAGTTCTCCAAAAGTCGTCTAAAAAATTAACAAATTCGAGATACGCTTTTTTGAAAGATGGATGACGAATCGTGCAATAACTTAAGCTTTTTATTATATTGTCAATTATTTTTTTGAAATGAAGAATGAATTCGCAATTTTTTTGCTACATAATAAGTTTCGTTGGTCAAAAGGAAACATTTTAAAACGAAAATAAATTTGGCTGTCAAAAGAAATCTAATTTTTGGACTGCTGATATTTGGATCTTTTGACTAATAAGTTTGCTGACTACTACACTAAGCTGTAATATTTGATTAAAAGAGAAGTTATGAATTCGTTACTTAAAATAAATTGACACAAATAGATGGAATTTTTCGAATGTTGTAATAATAAAGAAATTTATTGGTTCAAAAAACATGATCATGAAATCAGCCAAAATTTAAAAATAATAATTTACCAATCGTGTTATTATCGCTATGATTTTTTATAGTCTGGTAATTTTGAAATTATTTTGAAAGTTCCACACTCTTGACGTCACAAGTTGCCGTCGGTGAGTTGAACTGACATTTAAAAGTATGACCCGTAGAGTGTCAAAATACACTAAACATTGAAAAAATGGCTACCCGGGAACATAACGTAACAACGCATTAATTTATTGGTTACGTTTTTAAGTATTTAACTATTATTATTTTTTCATACATTTTTGAGAAACATCGCAGTCCAAATAAATGCTCTATTTTTTACCGCATGTAAGAAAACATTATTTTATATCTAATTTCACGCAGTACAAAACTCCTCATTGTGCTAGAAAATAGTAATTAAGTTGGGGTAGGCTCGATTTCGAACTGCGGACCCCTGGTCCGTGAAGCCGAAACCCGTTTAAAATATTTACAATATTAAAAAATATTATGATATTTTTATTTGTAGCATAGCGCCTCTTTTCTAATTCAGATATTTTTTAAAGTCATTTATTCCGACAAGACAAAATTTTAAATTTAAATAAACAATGCGACAAAAATTCTTGTAAAACAATCTTCAATAACTAAAATATGCCAGCAATATAACGATAGATTCAATGAGGTAGATATTTTTCATGTCAATGAACATCATTATAAATTCAAGTCACATATCAAAAATATTAAGGATAGCGCATACATATTTAACTAGCATTTTTTTGTTTGCCCGTTGATCTTATTTTAACAAGTACTTAATGTTTTTCTCTTACATTACATTTAATATTCTGATGTAATTTTTTTGATCAAATTTCTTTAATGAAATTTTTATTGCTGTTAATATTTTTTTAACTACCTTTAGTTTTAAATCTTCTCCGTATATTGCCTTTTAAATTTTAAAGATTATTTACAAAACTGTTTTTTTCTCCTTTAATTACTGAAAGGATAGTATTTTTTTAACTACATTTAATCACCTTTATAATTGCTTTTAAAAGGAATATATTAATTTTCTAACCGTAATTTTTTGTTATTATTTTTCGAGTTGTTTTTAAAAATATATTTTACTTTATTGTCTTTAATATCTTATATTGGTGCTCTTCTTCTGTCCTTCTTTAAATTCCTTGCATATATATTATATTCTTCCTTTTAGAAAAGGTTTTTTCTATTTGAGTATGCTTTTTATTCTTATTTATTATAATTCTTACTTTTTATTCACTTGTGAGATGAGATACTTTTAAAATAACTTTATTCCCGTTATTTTTGAAACACTTATATAATAAAGACAGAATGGTGCATATTACAGACTGTAAAAAGTGGTCAATTAAACCAGCCAATAACAGATCATAAGTTCTTTGGATGCTTCGAATTCTATATTTATTTTTGTTGAATGTTCTTCGTCTCTGCAATAATATGTTATTATTAACAGCTCCCTAGGAGGTTAAATCCAATCTTTGTCTACAAAAACTTGGAAAAACTTGAACATTATTAATAAATTCATCTGGTCCAAAAAAATGATAAAAAATATATTCAGGCGTTGCCTTGTACTCGTATATACAATATCACCCGTATTAATAAAGGTTTCAGGTAGAAGAATCGAATGAATCCAGATGTTCAGATATAAGCAGAATGTTGAATGTTACACATTGCGTAAAGTGGCTACTTATACCAGCCAATGACAAATGATAAGCCATGCAGATGCCTAGACTTCCATATTGCCTTCAGTAAAATTTAATTAGTAGAATAAACCTTTGCAGTTGCAACAAATGATACATATTTAATGGCGTAACTTTATTGTAAAAACATATTTTAAAAACAAAAAATAAAAATACGCAATACCGAAATAATGTGTTTAAAAAAAAACTTTCTGAAATACTGAAAAAAAAAATTTTGTTTACACAAATAATCTAGGTACTTTTTCACATACCCGATTTCCTCATTAATTTTTTGGACTGCTATCGCCATCTATTGACGCCATCAATAAGTCAAATATTACTCATACCTCATTGAAATTGTGGGTTAATTATTTAAAATAAACATGTGGGCGCTAGTGACCGACCGAAACAAGACTTTCAGCCTTAACCGAAACTTCGGCTTCTGTTCTAGTTTCGGCCGAAACCGAGACTTATTTAAATATACTAAAAGTCACATCAACTCGCTCAAATTAGGCGTTTTTATTGTTAAACTTTACGAATTCATTTAAATAAGTGTTATATAAAATACACAATGAAATAGATGATATAAATTAAATGAATAAATTTCACTATTTTTAGCGTTTTTTGGTTCGTTGTTATCTTAAACATATTATTTATATGCAATAGTTCATTAATGCAAGCGATAGGAATTTAATCGTATTTACTGTAAAGAAATCACAAAAATATAAATATGAAATATCTATGAACTACTAACTATGGTCATAAAATCGTAAAATCAGTGTGGTTTTTATTATTTTTTTTTCTTTTATTCAGGAAACATACAGTACAGTTACAAAGTTTAATATTTTACACAATTAGACTTAATTCTAATGGACCAGTGAAGTTTCCATATTATAAAGCAATTATGTTAGACAATGGCAATACAGTAACTTATTATTTGAATGGACAGCAATCTAATATTTCTTGTGGAGAAATATCACTTTTCTTTCATTCTTAAAGTAATAAAGGTCTTTAAAATACTGTCCAGTAAAAAACAATTTTACGCTAATTATTAGTGATCAAAAAATATTTTTCAATTTGTAATTTTGAATTCCCGCAAAAACCGTCGTTCCATTGGCCACGTCCCTAATACGTCACGAAATGTGTTTATTTGTTCACGGACATTTAAATTTGTTTAGAACATTATTACGAATCTTAACGTCACAACAACCAAGGTAGCGTTTTTCTAGCAACGTATTTTTATTTAAAAAAAAATTTACATTAACAAATATGAACATTTTTCAACAATATCCGTATTGATTTTGAAAATACGATTAAATATTCTAAATTAATTTCATATATTTTTATCGGTATTCATGGTATGTGATATTTCCCTATTGTGCTATTTTTTTAAGAATATGAACCCGAGTACGTGTCGCCCTCGTAGTGTAATGGTCAGCGCATTTGCCTACCATGCTAGAGGTCTCGGATTCGATTACCGACATGGCTGATACGAAATATTATTTAAACGGGTGTTTTTACACCAGAATATTGCATAGTCCACAGACTGGTACCTTAAGCGTAAAACTGATCACCTTACCTTCATTTAACAAAAATGATCAAGATACACTGCGATTGGTGTACCAATGCTGTGCCTTATTCTATATTAGGTGCGGAAATGGAATGATGATGAACCCAAGCGCAGTCGAACGTAATTCGAAAAATCACGACCGCAGATTTCGGTTAAGCCGAAATTTTGACTGAAAATTGGCCGAAACTCGTTTTATTAATCGGAACTGTCCAAAACGCTTGGTAACCAGCGGGCACATTATTACAATAAGGAACTTTAGCCTTTTACGGGAAATTGGATACAAAAAATGTAAAAATAAGAGCATTAAATCGTACGGACATAGAATTAAGAATAGTCCAGAAAGAGCGTAGAATCATATTCGAATACATCGAACTGTGTCCAATAATTCCCCCACTATACCTCACTTTCGCCGCGCGCATTCGCGATGCCGCCGCGTACTGTTGCGCGATGGGAAAAAATATAATTTAACACAAATGTAAGGTAAAAAAAATAGCAATCTGTAAATTTATCTAAAATTTGATTATGCACCCGGAAATATTGATTGACACAAAAGAGTAGATAAGTAAAGGGTCATTTAATCAGAGTAATTGAATTAATGAACTTTAAACTTAAAATGAAAACAAATTTTATTTTAGATCAAACGGATTTTTTTTTTTATCATGTTAAATAATATTTTATGTTTTAAAGATAATGTCGGTCAAATGTCCACGATAGTATTATTTAATCCGGGATCCAATTTTAATTAGTTCTCTCATTAGATGATTAAAGTAGGGTAAAAAAATTTACCACCCTGGCAACACGAACAAAATTTCCATTTTGTTTCTTCGACAATCTGACAGATGGAAAAATACTTTTATTTTGAAGTAATGCATTTGCTACTTAAACATTCGTTTGCTAATTACACATGAAATGTGATGGCATCCTGTTTTTTTACGATCCTAGCAGTATTTTTACACTTTAAAAGGACACAACACGGCATAGTTGAATTCAAATCAGGAGTTGCGTACTGAGCGACGTCTACAAAGAAACTTATGGGTCAAAACGTTAACCTACTCATTTATGAGTAGTTTCGTCGCCTTTTGTTTGATGTGCGTATGCGGTTTCAGGACTATTCTTAATTCTATGCGTACGGCAAAGTTTCTTGAAAATGTACGAAAAAAATAATAAAACTTTTTTAATAATAACGAACTACTTTGATTGACGTCACTGGTTGTCTGACGTCACTGAACCAACTAATGATGTGACAGCTGTGAAGGATACCCGGTTGGCTAACCGTAAACGGACCAATAGGAAGAACTAACAGAAATCAACCTCTAACGTCACTCGCGGAGTTATTTCAGAAATAAAAAACTTTAAAAAATCATAGCGCTGATAATACGATATGTAAAAAAATTTTTTTTGGCTTAATTTAATAGTCTATTTACAAAAAATAAATCTTCATCTCTGTTGTAATATGTTAATATAAACAGCTCCCCGGGAGTTGAATCCAGTCCTTGTGTACAAAAATTTGGACAAACTCAAAATATTGTTGATAAATCCACCTGGTCCATGAAGAAGTATAGAAATTGAAAAAATAACATTTTCAAGCTTTGCCTAGTATGTTGGTGAAATAATTCAATTAGATGAATCTCACCCGCATAAATAAAGGTTTCAGCTCTTTGACTTCACAATCATCAACAGATGAAAGAATTTAAGGAATATAGATGTTCAAATATGGGCAGAATAGTGAATGTTCCACAGAGTGTAGAGTGGCCACTTAAACCAGCCATTGACAGGTCATAAGCCCTGTAGATGCCTAGATTTCTTTATAACCTTATCTTAAATGTTCTGCATCTCTGGTGTAATATGTCAATAAAAACAGCTCTCCAGGGAGTTGAATCCAGTCCTTGCCTACAGAAATTTAGACAAACTCAAAATATTGTTGATAAATCCACCTGGTCTATGAAGAAGTATAGAAATTAAAAAGATAAGATTTTCAGGCGTTGCACGTTGCCTAGTATGTGGGTGAAATAATTCAATAAGATGAATCTCACCCGCATAAATAAAATAAAAGTTTTTAGCTTTTTTTTTTCACAAACATCAACAGATGAAAGAATTTAAGGAATTTGGATTTTCGAATATGGGCAGAATGGAGAATGTTACACAGTGTGTAAAGTGGATACTTTATTTTATTTTTATTTTATTATTTTATTATTTTTTCACGCCCATAAGGCTTTTACATACATGAAAGTTTTACAAAATATAAGTATATAAACAACATTAAATTTAAAAAATACAATATAAAGCAACAAAAGATAGAACAGTGTTAAGAAGTAAAGTTGGTATAAAAAAAGAAGATGAGTATATAAACAACATAGATTTAAAAAAAAAACACAATATAAAGAAATAAAATAAAGGAACAAAATAAAGGAACAGTGTTAAGAAGTATAGTTGGTATATAAATAAAAAGATGAGTGTATTAACAACATAAATTTAAAAAAAAAAAACAATATACTGTAATAAAATAAAGAACTGTGTTTAAAAGTTAAGTTGGTTTTAAAAAAATTAAAGCAATATATATATATTTCTATTTTTTTAATAAGCTAAAGAAATACAATTAAAGGTTTAAAGCAGCTAGGTACATAATGTTATAAAATACAATATGAACAGAATATTAAGTTCTATTTGATAAGGAACATATACATTGATATTTAAAATTTACAAGACTCACGCTAAAGACATCGATGTTGTTAGCATATTGGTTCGCGAGTACATGCATCCGCATTACTGGCGAATTCGCGCTGTAATTGGTCGATGATGGACCGCAGTAGAACAAAGTATTACATTGGATAACTCGACCAGGCACTCGCACATTAATCAAACTGATAAGTTCACAACAATCGATTATCGACATTATTATTTTAAACAAAAAAAGCAAGTCATTTAATTTTCGCCTGTTTTCTGATGTTTGGATATTTAAATAATCATTTAAGTATGAGTAATTTATGTATTCAATCGGTATACTTAATTTAAAATTGATAAAACGCAAAAATTTATGCTGAACTCTTTCGATGTCCTTAACATGAACCCTGTAATGCGGTGACCATATAACTGAGTTATACTCGAGTTGACTTCGCACTAGGGCAATATACAATGTTTTCATTATGTTTATAGACTCAAAATCCCGTATCGTTCGCAGCAAAAATCCCAAGGTTCTCATGCTCTTATTTGTAATGTTTTGTATATGTTTAATAAAACTCAGTTTTTCGTCAAAAAGAATACCTAAGTCTGTCATCTCTGTAACTTTTTCTAATGGTGAAGAATTTATTTTATACGTGAAAACGATGGGATTCCTGTTGCGGCAGAATGTCATAATTTTGCATTTTTTAATATTAAGAAATAAATTATTTTTTACTACTTAAACCAGCCATTGACAGGTCATGAGCCCTGAAGATATGCCTAGACTTCTGTATTATCTTCTATTAAATGATCGTCATCTCTGTTGTAATATGTTAATATAAACGGCTCTCCAGGGAGTTGAATCCAGTTCTTGTCTACAAAAATATATAAAAATTAATTCGGATTTCCTCATTGAAAATCATTATGGGTAAAGTCAACAAAAAATTGAACACGTTTTTGAGAAAAATCTGTTAAATTTTATTGGATCTTATTACATAAGTAAAATGTCGAATTGCGGGCATACCCATGTTATCGAAGCGGTAATGGCGCTTCAGAAGAACTGGTTCTTTATACATAGGAAGTGACTCAAGTGCAAGTAGGTTAGCTTGTACTGCATACTCTTGTGGCCTTGGCATAGTGCCAAAGGCGGATCATCTTCCTTTCTCTTCTTCAAATCCCATCATAGGCACATCAGTGACGTCACTACAGCCCGATAATTTGGTACCTGTGGCCTTATGCTGCAACTAATTTGTTTCGTTGATTTGTTCGTATCGTAAGAGAGGGAACAAGAGCGAAATATGCTTTTTATTGCGTTAGAATGAGATGAATATATGACGAACGAACGAACTTACGAAACGAAATTGTCACTGAATAAGCCTGCTGAAATACTATTTCGAAAATACTATCTTTGAGTTTCATTATCTATGTCCGGGATGATGAATAATACAATATGTTTCTTTTTTGGGTGATACCGTGTGTGTTGGATTTGTTCCAGCGTTGCGGCTACCATTGCAGGAGCCATCTTCATGGTAAACTGAGAGTTTTCTAGAAAGTGTGTGTTTAAGTACTAGTTATTTGTACAGTGTCGCAGTCGGCAGTAGGCACATTTTTATTCATTTTGTAGTAAGTGGTGCTGGGAACCATGTTGAGTTTTATTTAAGCCCGTCGTATTTGTGACTACGAAACACTCAGTTTACCCTGAAGGTAGCCGAAACGTTGGAACAAATCCAACACACACGGTATCACCCAAAAAAGAAACATATTGATAACAGTGACCGTGAAAATCTTCGCACCTTATGAATAATACATTTCTTAGTGTGGAATAGGACTAGAATCCAACGCTTGTTTTCCACTTGATGGCTGCTCCCGGGCAAAAATCTTGAAAAATCAGAAGGAGTGCAAAAAGTCCGCCTCTGATAGTGATTGGCGTATTCGCCTATCATACACGAGGTCTTGGTTTCGATTCCTGCGAGGGTCCACACGAAATGTTTGTTTGTAACCAGAAACACAAGAAACCATCTACTATTTTATTGCAATAACAGCCATACAGTGTCTGGATTCAATACTGGCAATGAATTTGCAAACCATATCGATATTCGGAATATGTCACGTCCTTAATATAATGAAATAATAATCGCAATATTTATCTTTATCGCTTAACTGTTCGCCTTCTTCTAGAATATGCCTCCGTGGTCTGGTCTCCATTCTATATGAATCGCACTAAGAAAAGTTGAGAGGATGCTTGGACTAGAGAGTGATAATTATTTTTATGCTGATATAGAGTCAATGTTAAATATTTTTATTCTACGAAAACGTAAAACTAATTTCGATTTCAGATATATATTCGGTATACTAAATGGTGTAATCGATGTTCCATCATTACTGGAACAAGTAAAACTCCATATCCCGACTCGTAGGTTGAGATACAATGAAGTACTCCAATATTTATCGATCAGCATAGAACAAACTATAGCCTTAATTCTCCAATGACGCGTTTTTGTCGTATTGTTAACTCAAGACAAGATCTGGACTTTTTTGGTCAAAATTTACAGCTATTTAAACTAATACCAAATAAATAGTTCAAATTTTGTCTTGATGTCCCTTACGTTAATCAATGCTTCTTTTCTTCCACTATCCATTTCTTAATAGAAATTTGCGTTGAGAGTACTTACTAACTGTCCTTATGGATAATGTAAGTAAATTGTACTTTTTAACCTAGTAGTCGGCCAATTCTCTTAGCAAAGGTTGTATTTTTTGCAGCATCAGGGTGGAGTATCAAGTAACTATTGTATTTGTAACGGAACCGAGAGAATAATGTTTATGTGCGTAAAGTAATAAAACTTTTACATAAAGCTGTTTTATAGAATTTACATTAAGATTTTTGAATATACCGAGAGAGCTAGTTATTAAATAAGTGTTATTTTTGTGTAATTTAATTTTTTTATTATTACCCAGTTGAATACGAACCACTTTATTTTTTAGTTCAGTCATTCTCAACATGACTTTTTTATCCCCTTAGAGTAATAATGCGCTAGCTATAGAGGAGCCCTATCGTTATTTTGCATAGAAGGAAACCGTTACATATTTTTGGTGAGCGACAACTTAACTCTGCTGGCGATTGTTTTATTTTATTTGACAACAGACGCGTAACGGATGCTTTCGTTGATGTGCATGGCTTTGTTTGTAAATAACTTAGATATTTATTCCTTACAATAAATCAAATTAGACCACGGTGAATTGTACTAGCAGTTGGTTGCAGCCGTAGTAGTGTCAAATGTGTACATATTTAAAAGTAATTACAATGAAAATTAATATCGATTTAGAAATTATTCTAGACCTGAGTACGACCTATTGTTTTGCTGTAAACTGTAGCTAACGTAATACAAAATAGTCATAGAATGGTTTTTCTACGTTTAGGCTCCTCTACTGCATACAAATAATTACTCTGAGGTTATACCACATTATTTAAACTATAAAATATTCTCATCCAAACTGTTCTTTTTTATTTATAGATGTAATGTTTATTTTTCTTGGTTTAAGTGGCCACATTAAATACTGTGTAACATTCACCATTTTTCCAATGCTTAAACATCACATTTTTCAACTCTTCTATCTGTTGACTTTTGTGAAGTAAAAGAGCTGAAACCTTGATAATGTGGGCTCACTGGGCAACGCCTGAAAACAATTTTTTAATTTTGCAAAAACAATTCAATGATAGATCATAAGCCTTGTAGATGCCTAGACTTCCATATTCCCTTCTAAAAAATGTTTTCCTTCTCTGTTGCAACAAGTTTTGATATAATTTTAGAATTGTGAAAATGTAATAATTATTATTTAAATAGCATCTGCTGGTCATATTTATGTATTTATTCATGCAAATCTTCAAGTACAAAAAATTATTACTTCATCGGACGTATTCCTAAAAGTAATATCTTCCAGCCAAACAAATTATCTATTACGATAGGGGTAAACCATTGATTTTAATGGCGCCTAAAGAGGGCATGTGTGCTGTACCTCCATATCAGGTCAGAATAAGGGCGATACATGTCGTTTCCAAGCATCCCTCGTATATAATATAAATATCCCTTCACCTAATGAAAGCATTGGAGAGGGGTTGATTTTCTTATATCCGCTAAATCGAGTAAATCCGAACAGCAAGGGTTCGTTTTAATAAAATTAATTAAGAAAAAACTATTCAGCAGTTGAACCATGAAGGTTGTACTTATAAAATTTAAATAATACGCGGGCAATATTAAGAATTGATCCAAATCTTTGTGTCCAAATAATAGTAAAAATATATTATACTAGCCAATAAAACGTAATTACATAGAGATACACATTCAATTTTGAATAAGGTTTTCGATCTTTATTGAAATATCCGAACCAGGTTGTAGTCTCATTGTAATGTTGTGGATTCAAAGATCAAAGGCCTAAGTTTCGAATCACACTCTTATACAACTTGATTCCCATTTTCTAATAGTGACTTATTTACAACTCGTTAAAAATGACCCTCCAAATTAAATTACTTGGGTAAATGATAAAAACGCAATGAATTATTTTATAAATAAATCTCAATACATTGATATTTTGTAACATACATAAATACAACGCATGCTTATACCATGCTTAGAATAGGGGTGATAAAACATCCATATTTTTAAATCCATCTATCTGTTTTCATGGTGAATGTATTTATTTATTTGTATGTGAATGTATTTATTTATTTGCCAACGTAGATATATAGAAAACAGCCAGCCATAGAAAAATGAAAGTGAGATAATAACACCTCTGTGAAAAGAGTAAATGATTAAATATACCCAACGATTGAAATGTTTTTGACTTTGACAAATGATAACTCCACCCTGATGCTGCAAAAAAAATAAATACAACCTTCGGTCAAAGAGGATTGGCTTACTACTCGGTTAAAGTATACAATCTACTTCCATTATCCATAAGGACAATAATTAAGTTCTCACAATATAAAACTGCTATTAAGAAATGGATAGTCGATGTGGGTTGCACACGGATCGATGAGTGGATCAAGCCAAAAAGGTAAAATGCGTGTAATGATTATGAAATTTGTTATATCAATCAACATAAATTGGTTATGTTTTTTATGATTATTTTAGTTTTTTATTATGTTAATGATATTTAGGTTAATTGGATAAATTACGTTTTTTTATTGTATTATTATGTTAACTCTGATAAAAAGCTAATCTTAAGCATGTTTCACATTTTGTAAAATGTTTCCCTCGGCACGGGACACCGCAGTGAGGGAACATTATTCTGTATATAAAAATAATACAAACAATGTAAAAGTATAAATAAATAAACATTGAATACATTAATTTTTTTCATATTACAAACAAGAATCTTATTACGTATTTGACCAGTTTTAATGATTTTTAAAGTACTGTGAGATTTTTCTATTGCTGTGGGTGTTTTTTGCAAATCGAGAAATGCAGCTTTTGTGATTGACACTATTTTCACAGGGTGGTTATTGCAGTTTTTTGTACGCAAGTGACCTGGTTGTTTAAGCAAAACATAGAAATGACCTTTTTGCACTCGATAACACCAATATATATTTTTTTCAAATTAGTTGACTGGCTGTTTTTTGCATAACTACTTTCGATTGTAGTCTGCATCATTTTGCGGGTTGTTTAACTTATGACGTAATGCAAACTGTAAATATGTGGTAGAAAAACATTGCGAATGACAAGTTATGAATAGAAAGCAGATAACTACTTAACTGCCGATATGATTGACCTACTACTCGGTTAAAGTGTACAATCTACTTCCATTATCCATAAGGACAATAAGTAAGTTCGCACAATATAAAACTGCTATTAAGAAATGGATATTGGAGGTGGGTTGCGCACGGATCGATGAGTGGATCAAGCCAAATAGGTGCAAATGTGTGCACTGTTTATGAATTTTTTTCTATTGGTCTATATAAATTGGTTATGTTTTTTATGAATATTTTAGTTTTTTATTGTTTATTATGTTAATTATAATTAGGTTAATTTAATTAATTACGTTTTTTGTATGGTTTTAATTATGTTAACTTTGTTAAATAGCTAATCTTAGGCATGTTTCACATTTTGTAAAATGTTTCCCTCGGCACAGGACACCCCAGTGAGGGAACATTATTCTGTTTAAAAAAAAGAATACAAACAATGTAAAAGTATAAATAAATAAATAAGTGTACAAAAAAATAGGTCCATTTTTTACTGTGAGTATTTAAACAGCGGAATCATCGAATGAGCCTTATTTCTAACGTATAAAAGTCAAAAACATTTAAGTTTGTAAGTGAAAATTCTTGAAGGAAGTTGATTGTAATTTATTATATAAATAAAACACGAGTGATACTTTAATCCACATTTTTCCACATTTGTGGATTAAAGTATCACTCGTGTTTTATTTATATAATAGAGTATAAAAGTCATTTGATTATATTTAAAAAAAATAGTAGTTTCTTGCGAAGATTTAGACGTACTCAATAAATAGTTTAAAAATAGTTCATCATGAGCATTTGTCAAGATAACAAACAACAAAACCGTGGTGGATTTCAGAAATGATAGTTTTTCAGTCCCACTTTCAAAAATTCAGCATTTCTCACCCTTAGCAACCTTATTTCTGCCTGAAACTTGAAACCAATAGCGTTTGCCGTCCAACCTCTCCTAGCAAAGCTCATACAATATTAACGCTTTCCGTTGGATGAATATTTGATACCCGGTTTAATAAGTTTGGAGCAAGCATCATAAGTGACCCACGAAATGCTTAGGGCATTGGAACAAAAATCGTTTATGCACTAGGTATAGTTTTCACCGACGAATAATTATACGGGTCCGTTGCCGAGCGGATGAAGAAGACAGTTACAAAATCCGAGTCTTAGTATCAGAAAATTTAAAAGAATATTGTTTTAGGAAGTAAACGAATTAATGACTTTCCCTTTGAAGCAAATGTATACCTTATGAATTAAAAGCATGGTTAAAAACCATGCAACTCCCTTATAAAAATAACATTACGAGTGTTGTAAAATCGAGTGAACGAAAATCCGCCTTATAGTATAGTGCTTGAGGTTCCGGGTTCGATTCCTGGGAAGGTTGACATGAAATACTCGTTTGTAATGTAGATTTAAACTACAGTCTTTAAGATGTTGACACTTATATGGATGAAATAACAATAATAAAAAATGTTAAGAAAAAATACAAATATTAAACCAGACAATAACAACACTATCGCATCAAAAAAGTAATTTATTTATTTAACTTTTTGTACATTGGCGTGCTTATTACCAAATGGCAATTTCTTCCAACCAACCAATAAAATAAATGTTTTATTTTTATAATTCAAGTTACAGAACATATTCAATAGAAAAAAAAATATTAAAAAGCTGAAAGTATATAAAAATAGAAATAAACGTATTTGTTTAAAAATTACCTTAAATCAGAACTATTACTCAATGGGAAAAAGGAAAAAAGAGGAAAGAGGAAAAAGGAAAGGAGAAGAGATTAAGGAAGAGAAAGTTGAGATGTTTTAGTAACATCTTTGATGGTGGATGGGAGATGATTCCACAGTCGAGCCGCATGGACACCATATGAGTTAGAGAAGAAAGAGGAATTGTGTATGGGTATTAAGAGAGTGCCTTGAGAATGAGAACGAAGAGGTAAACCATGAACTGATAAGCGTTGAAATTTTTCACGCAGGTATATAGGAGCGTTAGGACTATGAAGTACATTGAACAGAAGTGAGAGGGAGTGATAGTCTCTCCGCTGTCTAATTTTGAGCCATTTCAGTTGCCTACGATAGTCAGAAATGTGGTCATATTTCCTAAGACCAAAAATGTACCTTATGCATGTATTCTGTAATGGTAAATATTTATTTTTTTCATTTCATTTATTTTTTTATATCATTTTTGCAACCAACATAGTCATAGTTATAAACAATGCATACAAAATAATAACAAACAACAAGATCAATTACTGGTTTCATATAGGAACAAAATTGTAAAAAATAAAACGTACAGTTTGCTATGGGTGAAAGAAAGTGGGATGTAAAAATAGAAAAGGAAGAGGAGAAGAAAGACGAAATAATAAGTAAATATAAAACAATGAAAAATAAATAAAAATAATTGTACACATATAACATACATACATATACATACACACATATCCATATATACATACATACATATACACACATGAATATGTATATATATATATATACAAGTGGACCCGACAGACGTTGTCCTGCCCGAACGTTAGCTTGCCTGCTATAAGCTGGTTGAAAAAACATTTTTTTCGTAATTAATTACACACGTAATTTATTTTGAACTTTTTTAAGCTATTTATATAGTCGTAATAAGGGTTTGTTTTTTTGTCTTATTTCCACGTGTGATTGGCTAAGAGGCCTCATCGCGCTCAAATCAAAGTCATGCAAAAATCACTACTCTAGTGCTACAAACTATGGAGAAAATACGTGAATGCGTGTTGATGAAGAAAAGTCAGACAGCGTTTTACCCTGAGCCTTCTAAAATTATGACACTCAACTCATGCCCAACGCGAATTTATCCATTCTTTAATCGCCAGCCGTGTTTTTATATTAGTTTGACATTTAATTCGAAACCAAAATAAATTACGAAAATGACAAAATACATCGTTTTAAATATTTCATTAAATTACATATTTTTGTACGAAATATTTCCAATCAGTAAATTTCTGGTCTGGTCTGGTATATAATTTATTATGACACAATAGTTTCAATAAAAAGTCGATAATTATACATTACATATCACTAACACGGGCTGTAAGAACTGTTTTGTTCGGGTGTTTTTTAAGTACATATATGTTTTGTATATTTTTTAGGTCATTAAAAACTGAATTGTAGATTTTTATTAGTGTATATACAAAACTGTATCTTTTTCTGTTAGTTCAAGGTTGTTCGCAAGTTAAATTATTTAACGCTCTTGTTTTTCTTGTTTGTATATTGCAATCAAAATTTAATTTTTATATGTCTTTAAATGAAAATAAAAATGCTTGATTGTGTCGTGAAAGCGTGCAAAAAACTATTCGTACTTAAGAAAAAGACTTTTCATTGAAAATAAGGTACTAAGGTACTTGTTTATGACTGAATTCCAAAACTAAAAGTTATTGATATTCAAAAATTGAATTTAAGTTGGCACTTAGGTACTTGTTTATGGTCAAATTCCAAAACTAAAAATTAAATTTTATACTCGAACGTTGGCTTGCCTGCTATAAGCTAGTTCAGCAAACGTTATTTCGTAAATAAGGACACACGTTATTTATTATTCCTTTTTTTGAGCTATTTACAATTTTTATTTAAGTAATATGGGTAAGCTTTTCGTTCTATCTCCTCATGTGATTGACTAAGAGGCTTCATTGTGCTTAAATCGAAATTGTGCAAAAATCATTGCTCTTGTACCATAATCTAGGGAGAAAATACGGGAATACGGGAACAGTCTGACCACGATATATCTGAGCTTCTATTATAATGACACTCAACTCACGCTCAACGCTAATTATTTAACCGCCAGCCAGATTTTACGATATATTACGTGTTAATGAAGAAAAGTCAGACCGCGTTTTATCTTGAGCCTTCTAAAATTATGTTGTATTGTGTCTAAAAGTATTATACTTTAAAAATATCGAACCATGGCTCAAGGGTTCCTGGTTCGACATTTTGTCCCAATATAACCCCTTTAATATTTTGTTATTTGTCTTATGTTTGAAAATGTTCAGCAATTTTTTTTTTAAATACATAGATTATAAAAACAAAAAGCTATTTTCACTTACAGCCTATCTGTTTAAGAAAATGAATTCTTAAACTGTTTATTTTAATAATTAAATAATAAAGTAGACTCTTTTAACCGACTCTTCAAAAGTAATCTTAATATCCCCTTTTGCGTGACAAGAAATAAGTTTAAAACTTGCTCAAACTACAATGCTTTTTTTTTCATGTATTGATATTTTTAACATGCCTCTTAATTTATTTTTAAATAAATTAAAACTCATTTTTTCTGGCTGCAATATGCTCTCACTTCCTATTTAATGATGCTCACGCTTACACATACTTGAACACTTACTCCCACACAAATACACACAAACACACCTCTACACTTACTCTCCTACAAATACACCCTTTTGTTGTACCTCAATTAAATATGTACGATTTTTATTTAGAAACTTCGTTGGTCTATCTTTAAACCGTGTTTTTGTTATTATATCACTGTCGACTGTTTGTTTCTGTAAAATAAATAAATAAATATTATATTGGTAAAATAAATTAAATAGAATTAAAATTTTAATTTTAAATTACCAATAAGTGCGGATAAGGGTTTGATGGTGATGAATCTTTATCACTTTACACGTTTACAAACTAACAAATTACAATGTGATTTTTCCTGAATTGCGATATAGGGACATACATCACAGCAACGCCTTCAGCAAACGAAATATAAACCATAAACGTAAAAGATGTTCAAATTAGATATTTAGTGGAAGCAGTGTATAATAATATCTACGCGAATATCCGGTGTAATGGTAAAACACCATACTTTGTATGCGGCAGAGCCTCCAAACCATCCCTTAAACCTAACCCTTAAATAATTCACCCCCGAGTTAAAGTTTCCCACTGAAATTTCACGACCAGCCTACATTATGGTTATTGTGAATCGGCGCTATGATACCGTGATATAAATGTCACAACTTATTTTCTTTGTCGCTAGAAGGACTAAGCTATTGTATATATTGTATATTTATTGCTGGTGATTTTTTACATGGTTTTTCATTGTATTTCTGCTCATCGGATAACGCGAGATATCATCTACTCAGATAATAAATCAAATAAAGGAAACAGAGGCTTCTTATCTTGTTGATATTCAATTCAATTTATTACACGACTTGGATTTATTCATTTAACTTGTTAATTCACAATATTGAATATACATACATTTTCTTACTACGAGTAGTATAACACTATATTTATATTAAATATTAATATTATCCCCTTTCCGCACCGAGTGGTACTTAGGGCACTGCATTTGGATGTTTGAATAATTTATATAGCACCGTTTTTGTGAAAATCACCTCAAGGGACCTGTACAATAAATAAATATCCCAGCCTGTCTTGCAGCTACAGAGCACATAGACGGTTGGGATTCTAATTCCTCGTCTCCAATTATGATATATAGGAGCTAGATTACAGCACGTTTCCAGCTACAGAGCGCATGGACAGTAAGAAATCTAGCCTATACTTACATTTTTTTTAATTTTTTTATTTGACAATAAAGTTTAGCGGGAATATCAGGGTATGTACATAAAATTGTAATTATGATTTTTTTTCGGTTGATTAAGTTACGCTAAGTTACATTTTTAATAGAACAACCCTTGTACTCTCGGGTGCGGATAAAGGGTATTTAGTTGACAATTATAATAACCCTCCAAGTCTAAAGACTTTTCGATGGGTACGATTTTCAGACGTTGCTAGATACGTATGTAGATTGTATAATCATTTATAATAATTTCCTAATATTCAGTCCAATACAGCGCACACACGTCAATAAAGGTTCCACACATAAAAATTGACGGATCGAAGAATTGAAAAATATAACTGTTTAAACGCAGGCAGAAAAATGAATGTTACACAGCGTGTAAAGTGACCACTTAAACTTAATGACGCGTCACAAGTCATGTAAATGCATAAATTTCCACATTCCTTCTCAGAAATGTTTTCCTACTGAGTTTCACTAAACATTTTTACTATTATTCCGCATTTTTAAACATCCCTAAGGTTGACTTATTAATATAATTTTTTTAAACATTTTTTTTCAGACATTTAAGCATTTTATTTAAGAATTCTACGAGTATACAACTTAATAAATTAAATAAAAATAAAAAATAAATTAAATACTGTTTTTTTTTCCTTTTAATTTTTCTAAACATGATTTTAGATTTTTTATACTACTTTAATTTACCTTTAGAATGGAATTAAAAAAGAAAAACATTTAGTGAAAGTAATTTGTTCTTATTTACAGTTTTTCTTTAACTAACTTTCATTTCTTTTATTTTTTTTTTGGATATTGCTTCTCATGTATTCAAATTTCTCAAAATATACATTTTTTCTTTTATGAAAGTTTTTCCATTTTTAATACTTTTTCTTATCATACTTGAAATAATAAAAACAGTTAATTAATAATCTCAGCAGGTAATATAATATAAAAAATTCACTAGTCCATTGAAATTTAATCTTATTTTGTGTACTCTAAAACGATGAATTTGTACTGTATATTTCCCAAATAAAAATAACAAAAAATAAATACTTATCGCTTTCCAAATAAACTCCGGAATACTATTGCCATCTAGCGGTGAAAAATAAAAGTTTAAATGTCTGCTTCGTAATCATAAGTTATAATATTACCTCCTATCTATCCATCGAAACAAATTAATGTACACAGATCAAGGAAAATCTACAACACTTGCTAATAATTATTATTCTGATACAAATGATTATTCTTAGCTTAATATAATAGACCTCACCCGTCTATACGAAATCCTTCATTATTACCGTGACTTGTCACTCATTAGTAACTTTAAGTTACATGCATATACGACTACGTATAATCGTTGAAGATTTTTACTCAAGTAAAAGATTACTTATTTAAGGTATTCTCCATCCCGGTTGTAATTTTTTAATCTTAATGACTCCCGAGGGGGTGAAATCCAGTCTTTTCTCTACGAACATTTGGAGAAACTCAAATTTTGTAATGAATCCAACCGATCCACGAAGAAGTTTAAAAATTGAAAAATTATTTTCAGGCGTTGCCTAGTATGTGAAATAATTCAGTCAGATGAATCTCTTCACAACAATAACGGTTTCAGCTCTTTAACTTCACTTAAATCAACAAATGGAAGAGTTGAAGAAATATGGATGAACAAATATGGGCAAAATGGTGAATGTTCCACAGTGTGTAAAGTGGCCACTTAAACCAGCCAATTACTGGTCATAAGCCCTTTAAATACCTAGACTTCCATATTCCCTTATTTAAGGTATTCTCCAGCCCTGTTGTAATTTGTTAATCTTAATGACTCCCGAGGGGGTGAAATCCAGTCTTTTGTCTACGAACATTTGGATAAACAAATATTGTAATAAATATGTTATGTTTAGATATTGTGCATCAGTTATTTGTGAACACAATATGCGCAAATAAGTAAAATAATGTTCATATTTATGATTTCTCATAAAAGTTGACAAGCTTAATTAAATTCTATTGATATTATGAAAATTATGATACTAAATTATACTAACGGTTTAATACAATTATTTTACCTTACTAACAGAAAAGACTATTTGATTGAATACATTGCATTACAGTTCTGCTATAATTATTTAATGAATCGTTAAAGATATAGACATCAACATTACTTTCTACATAATTATATATATTTTTTTTTTTTTTTGCACCACAACAGGCCAGGAGGCCCAATTACAGTGGTGAATTACATCACAAAACGCCCAGGCTTGAGAAAAATCTTAACAAACGTGATAATGCATTAAAGTGAGACATATTATTATTGAAGGTTGGAAGATAAAATGTAGTGTATGATCTTAATCAGCGACTGGGGACATTCAGGGGTACATTCTCCAAACAAAATGCAGAATCAACGTGACAATGAATTATTTATAAATATACATTAAGTCTATAATCCGTCTCCTAAATGCCAACTTATCCATACCAACATGTTCTTGGCGCTGATCATAAGACTGAAGGGTTTTGCCCAAGTTACCTTTAAACGTTAGGTTATGAAGAATTTTCGTTTGCACAGATTCAATTAAATTAATGTGAGTTATGTGATGTGGTGACTAGATCACATATCCAAATTCCAAACTACTACTAACTAATGAATTTTACAAAAAAAATATCAATGATACATATTTAAAGAGTTAACATATTCTGTATATGAATCCTAACACCTTTAAGGCTTTTTCTTTGATGTTATTTAAATGAGAGGAAAATGTAAGGTGTGAGTAAAGAGTTATTCCTAGATCTTGAATCGTGTTAACTGAATTAATGCTCAAATCGACGTTCTAACGTTTTGGCTACTATTGCAGGAGTCATCTTCAGAGTAAACTGAGTGCCCCAAAGATAAAATAACTAACTTTCCTAACCACAAGTGCAATAAATAAACAAAAGAGTATTTTCACAAATCTAGAACAGCGTTAAAAATATATTAACTATTACAACTGTAATGACATAACTATCCATGTATAATATTAAAAACCTGTTTCCATTTATAATTTTTAGGTTTAAAATCGAATACATACAAAGCGGCTCCCCGTTGGCGTCGCTAATTGTAAAACAATTACGGGACTACAGCCCGGTTTCATGTGTTTATTTTATAATTTAATGCATATCGGAGAGGTTTTAAATGTCAAATTTTATACAAGTACAAGGAAAAAAAGATAAAAATTAAGGGAATAAAAAATACATTTATTACATTCTAGTATGTACGAGATGTGTACAGAAAATTAAGTTTGGAGAATCCGATTTTCATTTTTTTAAAATTAATTATGTTGATATACATCCTCCTAAAGTATGCTAAACAGGTGACAAAACATGAATTTACGGATATGACGTCGAAACTAAGGATCAATCGTCCCAGTGGCACTCTGAATCGCTCATACGAAAATCGCCGAGCACGCCGAACACGTCTAACCTTACCAGCTGCCAGGCAAAGTAAACAATAAATAAAGTTGAAAATTTCTGAGCCGTTATTTTTTTAAAACACCTCGTACATATATACACATGGTAAGATTTAAAAAAAATGAAGTTCTGTGTTTAAATAAATAAAAAATTGTGTGCAAGCACAGTAGACAATTAGAGTCTAAACAAGTTTAAAAAAAACTGTTTGGAAATAACGTTAAAAAAATACATCTGAGCGACTATTTCTCAGAGAAGAATAAGTTATATGTTCAATATTTTTCATAAATTATATCTTCATATCGGGTTGTGGTCCCGTGGCTAGTGTTTCGGATTCACAGACAAAAAGTCAGGGTAAGTTCCATGCTTTTTTAATAAAACTAATGCTGTCAAAAGCGATCTCTCAGGCAAATGTGTGCTAAAACTATATACGATAGATGCACAAATTTTGAAATTCGTACATTATGAAAAGAAGCCCGCCAACGCACAATATATTTTTTTTTCAAAAATTTCAATAAATAAAAAAGCATGATCATAAATATTTGCGTTTTTATGATTTACACTTATATTTAAATTTTAGGGTCGTTTCAATAAGTTCTAAATAATATAGAAAATCTCAAAGGAAGTGTCTAAAATACCAATTTGAAAGTAAATTATAAAAATGTTTTATATGAAAAGTAACTCAGTGCTTCAAATATAAATTTTACCTTCAGCTTTAAATATATTAAATATGATAAAATACAAGACACACTGAACGTGAGTTTCAGAATAACCCTGGCATTTGAAATTCGTTTCAGGCAAATTTTCAGAAACTGAAATTTCAGCATTGCTGCTGAAAACCTCCAACCGTCTCGTGATATCATCCTCATTGCTAAACCACCATGAACAGATATATTATTTATTGCGTAACCATCCCTTCTAGCTTGGCGTGAAGGTCGTATTAAGGTTCTGTTTACCTGCTCCATGTATCAACCCCTAAGTGACTGTTGATCTATCAATCATACACCCTCTTGATTCCCAACGAAAAAAATATCTGAAGTTTATAATGGCACTTTCATTCATGAATATTTTATTGAAATTGGGAATCTCTGTGAATAATGTTTAATAGAAAATTAAAGTTACTAATTTATTCATTTAAAATTATAATTGTTTTACAATCTGAAATGATATCTTACAACATACAAAAATACTTTAAAAAAAAAATCTTATTTAAAAAAAAAAAAAATTACACTAAAACATTTTAAGTCTTAATTAAGTTTTGTTGAATCATTTCCTTATTTTTATAGTTAATTCTAAAACGTTTTAATCTTAATTTTTTAAAACATAATTTCTTTAGACATTTAATTGAATTAATGGTTTAACTTCTTTATTTATGACTTAAATATGCTTAAAATGTTTTTCAAAATTTGATTAATTAATTATTTAATGGTATTTAGAGTATCTCTAAAAGAAGTGTAAAAAATAAGTATTTCCAGGCTTTACCTCAAAGGTGAAATAATTCAGCCAGATGAATCTCACACTCAATAAAAAAGGTTTTAGCTATTTGACGTCACAAAATTTAATGGAGGCCAATAGTCACTACTTACTCTTTAAGGTCAAACTGCCCTAAAGCGTCATTGCACTGCATTGCGCGGCGCGTCGTAACAATTCAAAATATTTTTGTCACTGTTTCTGATTAAACAAACCGAACTAGAGCTGCACTACACTGCCCGACACTCTTATATTAAATAAGGAGAAAAAATCAAACAGTAATTCGGAAATATTATTTATGTGTAGACAATGATGAGATTCAACCTCTCAAAGAGCTGTTAATATTAAAGTATTACAAGAGAGGGTCAAATAAAGGTGGAGTTGTGAATGTTACACAGTGTGTAAAGTGGCCACTTAAACTGCCAATGACAGATCATGAGCCCTTCCAAATTCCTTTCTCAAAAATATTTTCCCTCTCTGCAACAAATACATATCTAAATAACTTTCTTCGGGTGAAATCCAGCCAGCCTGCAAACATTTAATCATAGTCAAATCATTGTTCATTAAACTTATTGGTAAATTTTTTTTTTTCAGTCATTGCTTTGTAAGTCAATTGGTTGAGCCGGATAAATCTCACCCACAATATAAAGGTTAAAGGTCTTTTACTTCACTTCACTTCACTTTACGTCAACAGACGGAAGAGTTGAGAAAATGTGGATGCTTAAATAAAGGCAGAATAGTGAATGTCACACAGTGTTAAAAGTAGCTACTTAAACCAACTAATGACAGGTCATAAGCCCAGTAAATACCTCGACTTCTATCTTACCTTCTCTAAAATTTTCTTCATCTCTGTTGTAATATGTTTTAAATTATGTAGTTAAAATGATATAAATTACTTCAAAAATCGAACCCGACACTTCTTGGACTGTAGGCAAACGTGCCAGCCATAGAGCAAAAAGCGGCCAGAATTGAACTAAAAACTTCATGCCAGGTTGTATATGTATTTTAATTTAGAAATCGAAACCTTTCAAACGTATTTCGACTCGAAAATTTTAAATTTTCATTCCGTTCATCCCTAATTTTTTACGGTAAGTACTACCCTAGTATGTGACAGCCTTCACACAGGGGCGTACCACAGGGTGTGCTAGAAGGGTAGGCTATTGTATGTTTATATTCATTATTTAAAAAAAATGGAATGTACAAAATGTTGTATTAATAAATAATCAATTATTTATATTGCAACAAAGATTAAATAAATTTTTGAGACCAAAATGTCTATATTTGAACGATCATATTTTTTAAATTTGTTATGCCATGCATTCACTTTTGTAAAGTAACAAAGCTCACTAAACAGTACTGTCGATGTGTTATTGCAGCAAAATCAAGCATCAAAGAAGCAAGCGGTGTAATCACACCTGACTGATGACACTTTTGCCATGTCTGCCTAGATTATGCCATGACTATACTTATTGTACATTTAAATAAATTTTAAGAATCTTAAGGTTAAGTTAATTCTATGTATTAAACATCATTGATACCAATCTATTACGGCTTTCATGAAGATGATAATTGGCTTTAAAAGCTTAAACATTTAATGTTGTAGTAAAAATTCACCTGAATGAAATATAACTGAAAAATATTTCAATTTTCAATATTTTTAAACAAGTTTGCTTCGATGATGGATCTCACATAAATGAGTAAAGGTTTCAGAAAAATCAATGAATATTACAAAGTATGTAAAATAATTCAATCAATATACAATTCTCTCTCCCAGTGTAAGATTAAAACAAATCAAACTTATGTCGTACATAAAGTAATGTGCTGTGTTTTCTTCTCAAAAATATTTGATCTGTGTTATTCGATAAGGTCATGAACAATTTCAATATGTTTAATTCAATTCAATTCATTCATTTAAAAATAACACATACGAGTACATTAAAAACTAAAATAGGAGACTTTCATATTATAAAAAGAGAAAAAAAAATACATAAAAGATACTATTGTCAGGTAGTAGGAGAATCCTGCTCCGGAAAACTCCTTTCGGATTCATGGAACAGATCAACATCCAGATCGATGTGGTTCAGCATAGCGGTAGCCCTTCCAAAAGGCCCAACCGTCCGCAAGTTGGACCTGTATATTGGATTATGAAACAATCTATGCTGACGCGGTCTAAGGTAATTATCAGGAACATACAAACCAATGTTCATAATAATTTCGGGATTATCGACCACACCGCGCAATAATCAACAATAAAATAATTTATGCTCATTGGGAACAGAAAAAGCATTTTATCAATAACCGGAGATAAATCGTCAACACAATAGAATGTTTACGATGTGCCGCATGTAGTCTGCGTAGTAATGAGTATCCTTATATATGTTTGTCTCACACACTCATTACGTCTCTCTCTTGATAATACTGGTATATTCTGGAGCAAAAGAGACAATTTCACACGTCACACTCGAACAGAAAAGTTTCTAGTACTTCTCCCAAACGCCCGTTAGTAGCTTCCAGACTTTTGCTAGAGGCGGTTCTCTCACCCACGCTGCGAGCGTGAGCTTATGTTTCTTTTCATGTTTTTAGCAATTATAGATAATTGAAGCAATTCCCTATGAATATTATTTTTTTTATCTCAAATCTCTCATTTTTTGCATGCGTTATGACTGCACAGCACCATAATGGCGGATGTTTATGAGATGGTTAGGGAAAGGTAAGGTAAAGTTGTCGTCAATAACTGTATAAAAAAATGAAATGCAAGTTAGAACCTCAAATTTTTGATCGATAGTGTACAGATCTAAAGACTGATCCAAAGTCAGCGACACTACTCATGGGACCACGATCCTTCTCATTTCAACTTGCAATATTTATTTATTTTTTAATAAATACACGGCAATGTACCTTTTTTCTTTCAAGAAATATACATTACTCCTCCTTCTCGTACTCCTCCTTAACCGATTACGGCTTAATCGATTTACGTGCGGTTTTCAGAGAAATATAAATCTTTGCGCTGTGCGTGTTTATAAATATACAAATCTTGAATCGAATTTATAAAAAAGAAGTTAGAAGCATAAATATTTCATTCATCGATCTACCAGAGTTGCATTCGAGGAGAATGCATTCGCAAAAAAATGGAAAGATGTTGTTTTTTGTGTATAAAGAACGTTTGTTTTTGAAGGTTTACAAACAGCATTTGCTTTTGGTTGATCTCAATCAGATTTTTTTCTTAAATTCCTTATAATTTCTACCCATTTTTTTTTTATTGGATTTTTAGTAACACTAAAATAATATTAAATTCAATACATTTTTTTAAATCGTCTTTCTACATAAGTACACCCCTTTGTTGGTAAGACTTAAGGCGAACTTAGACTTAGACAAAAAGAATGCCATATTTGAAAAAATACTTATTTTAGGTTTTGGAATTCAACCATAAACAAGTACCTACTTAAATTCAATATTTTTTTAATATTGTCAATTTTTAGTTTTGGAATTTAATCACAAACAAGTACTTCTAAAACGAAAGTTGAGTTTTACCATAGTTTAATTTATTAACAAATTCGGTTTAACTATCCTTCTACTAACAATGCGTTGTTTCTCCCGCTCTTTTACTTGAATGAAATAAAGCCACTGTTTTTTTATTCCAAAAATCAAAAATGATAAATTATGTTTTATTCATTTTTTACACATTGTTACACTGTGAAATGTGAGTTTTCAAGTGTCAAAAAGGCAAACAAATTAAACCACGTGACAACATGGCATATTTAAACGCAATCAAATAATAACATCGATCAACAGAATCTTAAAATAATAATAAAGTTTGAGAATTTAATATTATAAAAACCAAAAAACAATGACAATAATTATATTTTATTTGAAAACAAGAATAATAAGAAAAATTAAAAGACAACAAAAATACGGTAATCTTCCAAGCTCTGAAATATTATAATGTAGGCATAATATAACCATAGAATTATGAATAGTCCAGAAGGATCGTAAACCATATTTGAATACATCGGACTGTGTCCGAAAAACCCCCAATTTGCTCCACTTTCACTGCACGCATGCGCAAAGTCGCCGCGTAATGTCAGATCGCAAAAAATATAATCAAAAAACATTTGTGTTAATAAATGTTGGATAATAAAAAATAAAAATAACCATTTTTAATTTCTCTAAAATTTTATTGTACTCGCGGAAACTTTGATTGTCAGAGCAGAGCAGATGAGTAAAGGTGATTTAATAAGAGTTATTTAATTAATGAACTTTGAATTTAAAGAATAAAACAAATTTAAAACAAACAAAAATAATTTTGAATGCCATGAAATTGAACGGCCGAGGTTTGGTGGAAAAATACTGTCAAATCATTTTCAAAATGTTTTCGTTTTTTTGACAATTAAGTAGAAAAAGTCATCGTCGAATGAATTCTCCGATTTAGATTGCTTAAGCACTGATAGGCATAGTCCATTATTTGGAAATAAAACAATACTGAGAGTCGTGAGTAAATAAAGATGACCGGTAAACGTCAAAAAATTACCTCATCTTCATTATTCTACTACTAACGCTTTACTCGCCAACATTGGCGGGTTGAATTTTTAACTAACGTTTAAAAAATTTTACCATCCACCTTCAGTTACTTTAGATGGAACAACTCAATTTTCTATTTAAGACTTTTACTACAGATTTTTTACTATTATTAACGATCATACAACCGGGCCTTAGCCAATAGGAACACTTTTTTTGGTTTTGCTTTAGGCAACAGCAAATCACACAATGACGAAACGAAAAGATTGAAATGTCAAACTCAATGTCAAATATCACATAGTATATAGTTCATCGAAAAATTGAGTATCGAAAAATGTTTGCTGAACCAGCTAATGGCAGGCAAGCCAATGTTCGGGCAGGACAACGTTTGTCGGGTCCGCTAGTTCAGTATAAATAAGCACTTTAAGCATAAGGTAAACGATATTTTTTTAATGTATATATATGTGTAAATACATATTATTATAACATGACAGTTTCATACAAATTGAATAAAATTGTATATATATAAAAAATACAATAATTAAAATGTTTGAAAATAAGGAAATGTATGTATTATTTAAATATACATACCTTAGTACATTGAGCAAAACAAACGGTTCCAAATATTTATTTATAAACAAACAAAGGGAAACAAAAGAACATGAACATGAGAAAAATAATATAGTATTTATTTATTATCCCGGAACCGTAGTCAAAACATCCGCTGGATCACCAATGGGGTGTAATGTTAATTTGCCTCATAGAGGTGCACCCTGAATAAGGCTAAATGAACGGACACAACAGGCAAAAATAAATGAAATAGGTTCAACATATACATAACAGGGAAATATCACATACTACGAATACCGATAAAAATATATGAAATGGAATGATTAATTTTATTTTCAAAATCAATATGAATATTGTGAAGAAAAGTTTTCATACATAAATATAAATTTATGATTAATAAGAATACGTTGCCAGAAAAACGCGACGTTTTCGGCCTTGGTTGTTGCGACGTCAAGATTCGTGATAATGTTCTTAACAAATTTCAATGGCCAGGAACAAATAAACATGAATCGCGACGAATAAGGGGCGTGGCCAATGGAATAACCGTTTTTGCGGGAATTCCAAATTATAAATTTAAAAAAAAAAAATATGCTACTTAAAATTAGCAAAAAATTTTTTGTTACTGATCAGTATTTCATAGATTTTTATTAATTTAAAAATGTAAAAAAAAGCTACAATTTTCCTATCTTACCAAATTAACAAATAAAAACCTTTTTTTCAATGCAAAAATAATAAAAAAATTGCTTATTTAATTAGTTTACCGCGAGGAAACATAAACTATAATCATATCTTATTATGTATTGAATTTACTTAAAATTAGTGATAAAAGAATAATATATGATCTAGTTTTTTTTTATAAGTGTAGTATATCTTTATGATGTTCCTGATTTGGTCTGATGAATCTATTTCAATGTGCTTGAAAGACCAATGACGCACCATATTTATTTTAGATATACTAATATATCTAAAAATAATTCTCACATTGACTCCTATTCCAGAGAATTCATTCTGATATATGTAAAAGCCTAGAAAAAAAGATATTGTTTATTTCAATATTTGAGTTTGTTCAAATTTTTGTAGACAAAAGACAGGATTTCACCCCCTTGGAAGTCTTTAAGATTAACACATTACAACAGGGATGGAGAATACCTTAAGAAGGGAATATGGAAGTCTAGGCATTTACAGGGCTTATGCTGTCAATGGCTGGTTTAAGTGGCCACTTTACACACTGTGTAACATTTACCATTTTGCCTATGTTTGAACATCCATATTTCTTCAATTCTTCCATTTATTGATTTTTGTGAAGTTAAAGAGCTGAAACCTTTATTGTTGTAAAGAGATTCATTTGACTGAATTATTTCACATACTAGGTAATGCCTGAAAACGATTTTCCAATTTTTAAACTTCTTCTTGGACCAGTTGGTGTTATTACAATATTTGAGTTTGTCCAAATATTTGTAGACAAAATACTGGATTTCACCCCCTCGGGAGTCGTTAAGATTAACAATTTGTAAATGTAAAAGACTTTTTAAAGCGTTAATAAATAAATCAATTTAAATAATAACCGGCTGTCTCTGCGCTCTCCCTCATACGGTAGATAATATTTCTCCAATCTAACCACCCTCAGTCACCCGCTGCCACTCTGTCGCCAGTTCTCGGAGTTAGGTCGAATTTCGTGGAATCGACGAGACCTTGTTCCACAGAATTGTTCCACATAATGTTTCGACAAATTCACGCACGATGGACTTACATAGGAAAGCTTTTAATATAATACACGTATTTATATGCGAAAGCTCCCTCGCTGTGAGAAAGAGTTAATACTGCATTGAAAAACGTAATTGATAAATCTGCCTCCATTAGCATACGTGCTTTTATAATAACGTTTTACCAATATAACGACACGTTTATAAAATTATTTTTTTAAAATTAAACATTTATACAACGTTGCTTTGACTATCTTACAAGAGTTATTTTTCTCGTTCTAAACCAGTCAACAGTAATCAATCTATAGAAAAATAAATAAAGGTTTTAAACATAGTGAAAAACATAGTAAAATACATGGTTAAAAAAACGAAGTAAGCGATGTGTTTAAAACAAAGTTAAAAATGTAGTAAAAAACCCAGTAAAATACATATTAAAAAGAAAATACGCAGTAAAAAACATAGTAAAAGACATACGACATCATATTTTAAAACCCAGTAAATACGTAGTAAAAAACAAAGTACATCCCAAGAAACACAGTAAAAGTTTAAAAAAATAGATTTGCAAATACATATAATAAATACGTATGTAAAAACATAGTGAAAACATATAAAAAAATAAAACATTGTAAAATAAATAGTAAAAAAAAAACGTGAAATCATCAAATTGCAACTGAGATGGAAAACATTTTAGAAAAGGGTATAGAAAAGACTAGGCATTTACTGGACTGTCATTGGATGCGGGGAATAAACCATCTTCACCTGCAGCTATTTTAGAGTCCCGGGGAATCTGTCAGCTACGTTATTTTAACGTATTTAATTTTAATGATTACTTTTTATTTTTCATTTTTTGACAAGTGATTTTAATCACTAAGTAAGGCAGAAAGAGTGTTCAATCAATAAATGTAATGATTCGGTGAATATAAGAATTACTCGATCTGTATATAGAAGTACGTTTTGTATATAGGTATCAGGTTGGGGAAAAAGTAATTTCGTATTTCACGCCTTTTCTTTCAACTAAGTTTATTTCATTAATTATTGGTCACATTGGATCATACAATACAGCGTTGTAAAGGTGTAAGTGTAAACTACAAATATTTTTTAACAATATTGTGCTTGGTTGGTTCAATCGTGAACTATCGTGCGTCGCGTATGGAGGTCTCAAAGGAAGGAAATTCGCCATATTTTAGATTTTTATTACCCGAAATAGAAAAAGGCGTCAAAAGCAACCAAAAAATTTGTTATGTATGCGGATTCAATATTTCTTTGGTTCGTACTGCACAACGATGTTTGAGCGATTTCGTTCTGGTGTAGTAGAGGTGAATGATGCACCACGCTCTGGCAGGCCTATTGTCGAAAATGTTGATAAAATCATTGAAAATATCGAGATAGACCGTCATGTTAGCAGTTGTAGTATAGTCCAAAAGCTGAATATTGATCATAAAACCATTTTGAACCATTTGCAGAAGGCTGGATAAATAAAAAGCGCGATTTTTGGGTGTCACACGATTTTTCGCAAAAAAACTTCATGAACCGAATTTCCACCTGCGAATTGCAATTGAATAGCAACAAAATCGACCCATTTATGAAGCAAATGGTAACTGGTGATTAAAAATGAGTCACTTACAACAATGTCGAGCAACAAAGATCGTGGTCGAAAGCCAATGAAGTTGCCCAGACTGTGGGTTAGCCAGGACTGACGGCCAGGAAGGTGTTGCTGTGTGTTTGGTGGGATTGGCAGAGAATACTCTACTATGAGCTGCTCCCTTATAGCCAAACGCTCAATTCTTCCCTTTATTGTGAATAACTTGACCGTTTGAAGCTGGCTATCGAATAGAAGCGGCCAGCATTGGTGAATAAAAGAGGAATTGTGTTTCGTCAGGACAACGCCAGGCCGCACACATCTTTGATGACGCGCCAGAAGCTCCGGGAGCTCGAATAGGAAGTTCTTATGCATCCACCCTATAGTCCGGACGTCCGACACCAAGTGACTATCACCTGTTTCTGTCTTTGGCCAACGCGCTTGGGGATACAAATTTGGCCTCAATAGAGTCCTGTGAAAATTGGTTGTCCGAGTTTTTTGCCAATAAGAACAAGAACTTCTACGAAAAGGGCAATATAAATTTGAATTCTCATTGACAACAAGTTATCAAACAGAACGGCGCAATTTTATTTGAATCGAATAATTGTAACACTTTTTATAAAGAATTGAAATTAAGCAAAAAATGCGAAATTACTTTTTCCCCAACCTGATATCATTTGTTCCAAACTGGTAACTAAATGACGGCCGAATCAAGAGAACTTCCGGTACCATACATCGCTGATACTTTACGTTTCCCCCATTCCGTAAGGTATCCCCTCCCTTCGACGCATTGGCGCCATCTCTAAGTGTTTCTTACTATTATTATATTTTTTTTATTTTATTAATTCTTCACGCCCATAAGGCTTTTAAATAAAAGTTTTACAAAATATGAGTATTGGAAAAATGTGTGTGTGTGCTGGTGGTTGCCAATTCAATAAATATAGCAGCGATCTTTACTAAATAAAAGATCTTGATAATAGTGGACTATGAACAATTTATTTTAAAGCACAGTGCGCTCCGTGACGACCGAAGACTTCGAGAAAAAACGAAATATAGAGAGATTATAGCCCTTGTGCTGTCTTTATATACTATGCTATTACACACCAGAGTAACAATACTCTGGTGTGGCATGCACCAAAATCAGTAAGAATTTAAATTAAGAACTATTGAACAAAAAACTTAACAAGTATATAAACAACATTAAATTTTAAAAATACAATATAAAGAAATAAATGACAGAACAGTGTTTAGGAAAATGGTTGTGATAGAAAAACATAAAAAAGCTCGTAAAAAAGAAAAAAAATTGGATAAGATATTAAAAAAAAGGTAAACCAATAGAAAAAAATACAGTTTAGAGGTCTGTACAAAATATTATCTTTATAAATATAATAATTTTAATATATAATTTAATATATAATTTTTCTGTACGTGCGGTTTTCAGTGAAATTTAGATCTTTGCAATGCGCGTGTCTTTTTTAAAAAATAAAATGGTGTTGCGTAATATATTGTATGCTTTTGCCAATGTCGTGTTGAATTATTTTATAAACAAACTGGTTTACAGTACGCAACCAGCAACCAGGCCCAACCGTCGGGTCTGCAAGCAACATAAACATAGGTAAGTCTAACAGTTCCGAGAAAGTTCTCTCCTTTCTCGTTTCAACGTTAAAAGGAGAATCCCTCTACCAAACGATCAATCCTCTACCCATACTCATGCTACCGTCACCGACCCAACAACAGGCCCCAGTGGAGCACTACAAATCTTTTCCGTTATTTAAAAAAAATTTAAGCAACGGGTTGTATATTGATGGATTCCTGCTCGCTAAGATGAGTTGGATATTTGTAGGAAGGGAAATGAGTGGAGCCAAAGCCTTGAAAAAGGTTGGCATTTGGTCATTTATTGGGCAAACAAAGAATAAGTGGTTGAAATCTTCTTCTTCAAAACGACAATCGCAAATGAGGAAGTCAAATACACCAATTCTCGCAAGGTAAGTCCTCGTACTGCAATGCCCTATCCTTATGCGATAAATGGTGGATGGATCTTTTTTGTTCAGCAAAATTTTCTTAAACCAAAGACGTGATGGGATATTAGGTTGAATGAGAGCGTAATGTTTTCCTTTTAAAATTTTGAAGGAGTTCCATTTGCGGGACCAGCTAGAAGACATATCAATATTTGAGATTGTCATAAGATCGTCGGCTGGGTAGTTAGAGTAAATTGTACTTCCATTTAATACAGCTCCCTTAGCTAAAGAATCGGCTTTTTCATTACATGGAATACCATGGTGGCTCGGAATCCGGGCTATGGAAACCTGAACATTTTTTTGTTTCAGGAAGTATAATTTTTCACGAATTTGGAATATAATTTTGGGTTGGGCTTGTTTGAAGGGATTGCTACAAATTTTTTGAAGTGAGCTTAAGGAGTCAGATAAAATGAGGCATTTAAAAAATTTTTTGATCAAAATGCTGCGCGTGTTCATGGACATAAAAATTTTCAATCGGATCTGTAAAAAAAAGTTAGAAGCATTAATATTTTTTTTCATCGACCTACCAGCGTTGCATTTGTCGAGAATGTATATACAAAAAAAATAGAAAAATGTTGTTTTTTTGTGTTTAAAAAAAAATAATATTTTTGAATGTTTACAAACAACATTCGCTTTTTTTTGGATCCCAATCAGATTCCTTCCTTATATTACCTGTATTACTTATTTTCTTTATATTTATGCCCAATGGGCATTTTCAATGACATATTTATGCATAGAAAATTATTATGAAGAAAAGTAGAAAGACACAATGGTATAAAGTAGACTTAGTGGGAGTGGAAGCGGGAGAGGGGTTTTTATAATTGAATTGATTATAATAATATCTATATTATTATATTATGATTATAATAATATATAGAAACTAATATATTATTATAATAATATATTAGTTTCTTCCCATTTTTTTCCTTTTATAAACTGAAGCTGAATGCATTTTTGAAACTCGCATTTATGAATAAAGTGCACCTCTGTTAGTGAAAAGAGCAGAGTTCGATATTTGTAAAAAGAATTTTATATTTGAAAATGTATTACAAGTACCTAGGTACTTACTTAAATTAAATATTTGAATATTAATAATTTTCAGTTTTGGAATTCAATCATAAACAAGTACCTAGGAACCTGCTTGTAATACAATATAAACAGAATATTAACTTCTATTTGATATGGAACATAAACATAAACATAAAATTCACTAGACTCGCGTTAAAGACATCTGTGTTGTTAGTATATTGGTTTGCAAGTCCATGCATTCGCACTACTGGTGAATTCGCAAAATACAAGTTATTTATTACATTACTATTACAATAAATATTTAAGGTTTATCTACCCTAGTCCATTGCCTCCGTCATAATATATTGAAAAATATTTTTTAATAAAATATTACAAATATTTACAAAGTTATCAAACATTGCACATCATAAAATACAGAAGAAAATATAATTAAACGTACCTACATACAGATAGAGAATAATTTTCAATTGAATCATAAATTCTAAATTCGATTGTTGCGAACACCTGGATTTAATAAATAATATTAACATACTATCACGTAGAACTAGACAAAATACTCTATAATATTATTGTCACCCTTCTCAAACCAGCTATCGTTCACTCACCTATACCGCGTATACCCAGACTAGGAAATGAATGTACCCTCTTATAGATATTTTTAATTTAAGTCTCTGTGAATTTAAATAATCTCTTTATAAATATTTTACCGTGTTCTATAGTAACGATTAACGATTAGTTTGCAAAAGCTACTCGCTAATAATATACTGTTTACTCATTTTATTCATAATTAACCGACTTTTTTTATATTTTTTGTATGCTGACATAGAGATATCAATTTATATTTTTCTAATTATTTTTATTTTTGTACAACTGAACTCGCTATAATGTTATATTTTATTTTGTAAAATATATGTATCTTTTTTTTATTAATATCCTTACAGAGATGAAGTAGAATTTTTTCAAATTCAGGATTATCGATATTCGAGCGTTTACAGGGCTTATGACCTGTCATTGGCTGGGTTAAGTGGCCACTTTACGTTTTACAACATTCCCCATTCCGCTTATTAGCGAATATCGACACAGGTAACATTTTTGATTTTTGTATATATCTTATTAAAATGAGAAACCATTCACTAGCGTGTTGGAGCGCCATCTATGTATTGATATTGAAGTTAAGTATTTTTAATGAGCATATTACTTTATTTTATGTATTTAAGACTCTTCCGAGTTAAATTAAGTACTAGTAATCGCCTGCAGATGATTCTGCAATTTATTTATACTTATATTTTGACCAGATCTTATTACACAACATTATTTTTTGATATGTGTATTTTTGTACATAAACAAATCTGGATTTCTCCCGAGGGGGAGTAGGTATATTTTTTTTTTAATATCCCTACAGAGATTTTAGCGAATATCGACACAGGTAACATTTTTGATTTTTGTATATATCTTATTAAAATGAGAAACCATTCACTAGCGTGTTGGAGCGCCATCTATGTATTGATATTGAAGTTAAGTATTTTTAATTAGCATATTTCTATATATCTCTGTAAGGATATTAATAAAAAATATATACCTACTCCCCCTCGGGAGAAATCCAGATTTGTGTATGTACAAAAATACACATATCAAAAAATAATGTTGTATACTTGTATCGGTTAGTAAATATACGAGTATTTATTATTAGTTATTTTTCTTCATCAATCTTATTCTCTCCACTGCTGGATAGCGGCCTCTTCCAAACGTCTCCATTCCTTCCGACCACCCATTTTCATCATCCATGTTTTACCAGCTATCGAGGCAATGCCATCGACCAATCTTTTCTGTGGCCTTCCAACACTTCTTTTGTTTGCCCATGGTATCCACTTTAACTGTCCCACACTCGCCAAGTGTCCTGCCCACCGCCATTTTTTATGCTGCACGACCCATGACATCCACAACTCCGGTTTGGTGCCTTATTTCTTCATTTTTTATTCTGTCTCTTAGACATATACCGAGCATCTATCTTTCTATGGATCGTTGCGTGCATTTTAGTTTCTAACTATTTTTTTATATTACATACATGGTTTCTGGTCCGAATGTCATAACAATATGCACGATTCATAGACTTGTCTTTTTAAGCACACAGGGACTTGTTTATTTTCAAAAATGTATTTTAGTTTGCCGAAAGCAGCCTAATTTAGTCCTATTTTTCTTGGCAACTTCGCTGAATGGTTATCTTTACCAAGTTTGAATTCGTGTCCGAAATGTATGTATTCATCAACAACGTCGACTTTATTTTTGTTAGTAAAAACATCCCTCTTTGTTTTATGAATATTCATCTGTGAACCAATCCTTTTGGAAGCCTCATGTAGTTCAATAAAGGTTAGTTCAATTAAAAGTTTCCCGTCATTAGCTGGTATAAACGATATCTCTACAAACTGCTTACCAGTCACCATTCTGCCTATGTTTGAATATCCATATTTCTTAAATTTAACTTAATAGCCACAAGGCCACATCAAATATGGCAATATCTCACAAACAAAAAAAACAGACATGAAAATATCGTATCGTTACCATGTACAGAAAGCAAAAACAAAAACAGGACAATCTCGACTACTTAACACAGAGTTTCAAGACTGAAGGAAGTCACATTTTGAAACCTTCCTGAAATCACGTTAACCTATTTTAAATGTTGTATTATGAAATAAACCTAAGAGGCATCTAAATAAACATTGCATAAAAAATAATGAAAAATCTAAGGACAGAAGTAAAATAGCTTTTTCAAAGCAAAAGAGCTTTTATCTTTTGTTGGGAGAGTTATTACGATTTAAAGCATAGTAAGGAAATCGCAATAAAATATATGTATTAATGTTAGTAAATATTAGTATTTAACCAATTACTGACTTTTTATGTCTACCGGTTTTGAGACATACCCGTCTCTTCGTAAGAACACTCACCATCTTTACCATAACCGTAGTATAAGAAAAAATACATAAATAACACGCAGAGTGAAAGGGGACGCAAACACTACCATGTCCGAACATGCACTAAAACTAGGTTAATAATATTTAGCGATATGTTGCAGAATGTATGGGGTGGGGGTGCAGAACGCATGAAAAGCTCCAACAACACGCTTTTTCAAGCCACTTCAGGGTGAATCCATTCACCCCTGTTCGAGCGATGGCTGAAAATACTGAGGCCATCGTAAGGACATAATTTAAGTTATTTTATTTTATTTTATCTCACTTATGCAAAAAAACATTCATTTATTATTTTATTTTTATTATATTTTTTTCCTTTCTCTCCGTATAAGTTGGTTATTTTTATTTATTTTTCTTTTATAATTTTGTTTTTTTTTTGTTGAAGAATTGGCTCTGCACTATTTAGCCATTTAACTGGTACTAAATTTGTTATTATTATTATGAACTTTAAATATATTTATATTTAAAAATAAATATTAACATCAAATCCGTAACAAGCATTTTTGACGGTTTGTTTTCTAGTTAGCACAAATACGCAAAAAATAATAATTAGTTTTTTTTTTTAAATTAAGAAATATTTGCGTTCTTATGATTAACACAAATATTTCAATGTTGTCCATCCAACGAGTTGTAAATAACTAATTTATATTAGGAAATGGGATTTAAGTGAAGGTAGAGTGTAGTTCGAGTATTGGACTCATGATCCGTGAGTATGCTACACAGACCATATACAAGTCCATAACCGTATTTTAAGGTTTGTAAAAAAAAAATTCACGCGTACTTTTTTTTTTTCTCAATAAAGACGTTTATGTTTGACAAGTCATATGTGAATATGTTATGAAACAATCTAAATTATTTCTCAACTCCCACAGATGGTTTGAAAAAAGCACAGGAATATAGAAACACAGCCTGGCATGAACATCCTAGGATTATATTTCCTTCCCTCAAACGAAATGAAGTAGGGTGGCTTTAGGGGGTTGGAAAAGTAGTTCAGGGGTGTATTTTAAAGAAAATACTTTAAGACAGGCATTGCGATGACGTTTTCTTGACGGAAATCGGTGTCGTGGTTTAAACATTGTTACAATCAGTACTCTTTTTAACATTTGTACACGTTTTAAGTTATATTTCGTACTTTTAATTTAGTTTTTTTTCTTTAACTAATAGTAGTAAAAATATGTAAATCCTGAAAGCGGAAACAAAAAAATATGACATATTTCAACACTGACGAAGGACATTTAAGAAAACAAAATATGGAAGTTTAGGCATTTGCAGGGCTTATGATCTGTTATGGCACTTTACACCCAGTGTAACGATCAACATTCTGCCATCTGTTGACTTGTGTGAAAAAAAAACCTGAAACCTTCATCATGTGGGTGAGATTTATCCAGCTGAATCAATTGACTAACTAGGCAACGCCTGAAAACAATTTTTTGTATACCAGTTAGTTTAATGAACAATGTTTTGAGTATGATTAAATGTTTGTTGACAGGCTGAATTTCTTCCCGAGGGGGCAATTTAGATCTTAATTTGTTGCAACAATGAGGAAAAACATTTTTCAGAAGGGAATATGGAAGTATAGGTATTTACAGGGCTCATGACCTGTCATTGGCTGGTTCAAGTGGCCACTTTACCTACTATGTAACATTCACTATTCCGCCTATATTTGAATCTCTCTTGTTATATGTTAGTATTAATATCTTCTTAGGGTGTTAAAGCCAGTCATTGTCGACAAACAAACTCAAAACATTAAGAATATAATTATTATTTCAGTATCATCATTTTGCCTTTAGTAAAACTGTTTTCGCATACATAATGATGATTCGAAATTCCAACTTGCCCAAAAGTTTTGTTGTATGAATTAATGATGTTATTTACATATTTATATGGAGTTAATCATTAAATTAATTAATTAATTAATTAATTATTACAAAGTAAAAATACAAAAAAATGGAAGTTTACAATACTGGCTTAACTTAACCGTAATATTTGAATTTAATTAACGTTAAATATTGAAAGTCGTTAGCAAAGTTATGTCAAAGCAACTAAAATCAGTGCCAAACAAAAAAAGTCTGAATTTAGTTTTTCAGTTGCTGTGTTGGCAGGCCTAGTTCCTGGTATTACAAATGTCCATTTGTGTATGTACGAACAAGTTTAAGGGTTGAAACCTTTATTGATGTAGATGGGATTTATCTAAGTGAATTTTTTCATTTGCTAGACAACGCCTGGAAATGCCTGTCAATTTTTATAATTCTTTTTGGACCATTTGGCTCGATCTACCATATTTTGCGTTTGTTCTAAAACAGCTTTTTATACCAGCCATTATAGATTATTAACAATCCTTAGTCCAAATTTTGGTAGACAAGGACTGGATTCAACCCCATAGGGAGCAGTTAATATTAACATATTACAGCCGAAATGAAAAACATTTTAGAGAAGGGAATATAGAAATATAGGTATCTACAGGGCTTATGATCTATCATTGGTTAATATGAGTAGCTTTTTTACACACTGTGTAACATTTCATACTTCTATGTATATTCCTTCCTCTAAAATGCTCTTCATCTCTTTTATAATATACATTTAAATATTAACAGCTTCTTAGGGGGTTGAATCCAGTTTTTTTCCACAAAAATTAAGACAAACTCAAAATATTGTTGACAAATTTATTAAGTCAAAAAAGAAGTATAAAAATTGAAGAATGTTTTCAGGCGTTGCCTAGTATGTGGGTGAAATAATTTAATCAGAAGAATCTTATCCGCGACAATAAAGGTTTCATCTCTTTTTTTTTTTAAAGAAAAATAAATATTCGCTTTCTTATAATTTACGCAAATGTTTAATTTTGAAGGCCATTTTCAACGAGTTGTAAATAGCTCACTATTAGAAAATGGAAATCAAGTTAGGGTAGAGTGGGATTCGAACCACGGATCTTTAACGTGAGTCTGAGACACTAGCCACGGAAACACAACCCGATTTAACTTCACAAACATCTACAGATGGAGGAATTGAAGTTATATAATGTGTGAATAGTGGTGAATGTTACACAGTGTGTAAAATAGTCACTTAAATCAGCTAGTGACAGTTCGTAAGCCTTGTAGATGCTCAGGTTTATATATTTCCCTCTAAATAATGTTCTTTATATCCGTTGTAATATAATATCTTAACAAATCATGACTTTGGAAATGTCTACACTTCCAAATTTTCTTCTCTAAAATGTTTTTCATCTTTGTTGTAATATGTTAACCAAAATAACTCTCTAAGGGATAAAATCTAGTCATTGTCTGCAAACATTTGGGTATACTCAAATCATTGTTAAATATTTTTTATTCGATTGTTAACCCAGCAGAAAAAAAATCTTAAATCCTTAGGCTTAAGACTAGGCTTCTTAAATTATCATCATCATCATTCCCCTTAAATGACAATGATGCATAAAGCACTGCATTGGTACATCAATCGTAGCGTATCTCAATCATTTTTTTATTTTTTACATGGAGGTAAAACGATCAGTCTTGCGCCTCTGGTGTCAGTCCAGGGAATTTAAAATATTATATGTTTATTTTATGTCAACCATGTCAGGAATCAAATCCAAGACCTTTTGCATGATAGGCAAACGAGCGAAACATGTTAACTATGATAACTCCCTGGGGATAAAATCGAGCCTGTTAAGTAAATAACAGCATTTATCCATACTATTCCTGGCCGATTACCTTTCGTTCCCATCCTTCCTTTGACCCATCTTTATGGTACCTACCTAACAATAAGACAGAAGATATTCAAAATTAGAAGATTCGGATTTAAAACAAAAACAAAACAACATTTTTGACTTGACATAAAATCGGAAAAAAAGTGGTTGGAATCGTCGCGCGTCGTGGAAAACATTATATTTTAAAGTTCATTTTGTGATCCAGTGCCAGAAATTGAAGAACATTCAGATCATATTAAAGGTAGGTATCCATTCCATGTTCCTATTCTTTCTTAAATATTTCCCAATCACAAAACTGAATGATATTCGATTTTCCTTTACGGTCCGCCTTTTCGTTAACAAAACCATTAACTTTTGGGCATACTCAAAACATTGTTGAATATTTTTTATTCGCTTGTAAACTCAGCAGATATTAATCCAAGAGCTAAAGGCTGAAGTCCTTTTAATATATCGAATAATAAACGATAAATTGATAAAAACTTTCATTTAAATGAAAAAAAAACACTCCCGCACTACCAGAAGTCAATCTAAAAGATTGGTCATGGGTTCCACAACAAACTCTGGATTCGGGCAAAGAAACTTCAGCTTTTTGAGCCCCAAAATATTAAATGTGTTACTCGAACATTACAAAACCATGACCAGAATTCAATTAAATGGGTATGAGTACGAGTATGGTGAAGTTGATATATTTCGTCTGTTTTTATATAAATATAGGTTAAGTATTCAAAAGGTAAAATTAATTTGGAGAAAATTACTTAATATTGTTCTTTATTTACTATTTTTTTATCATGTATCTCTATAACAATGTATAAAGACGACGACATAATATTAGTCAAAAATGCTGACATACACAAATATAACACCAGACAACAACAACACTATCATATTGAAAAAGCAAAGACAAACACAGGACAGTCAAAAATACTACATAATGGACTTAAACACTACAACGACCTACCTTACTACTTGGAAACTTTTAATGGAGACAAATTTAAAACCAATCTGAAAAAGCACATGATGACTGAACTAACTAGACTAGACGAGACATAAAATGACTAGACAATATTAAATTTCTAATGTAACCCTGACGGGTTTTTAAAAATTGTAAATAAATAAAAATAAAAAAACAAAAACTTATCTATATGTATGTGCACATATGTGTATATATATATAAATACATATATATATATATATATGTACATACATGTATGTATGTGTGTGTGTGTATGTATCTGCATGTGTATGTATGCATCTGCATTTGTATGTATGTGTGTATGTTTTTATATGTAAATTTATTAAAAAATTTCTATGTACCCAATATACCTATGTTGGTACATTTCCTTAATTTTACTTATTATTGTATCTATTAGTTATTCTTATGTTAACTTTAATTTTAATTAAATAAAGATATTTATGTTTCACTGCTGCACTCAAATGTATTTCTGATATATGGAAAAGCTCGTAGGGCGCGTAAATAAATAAATAAATTTGTAAAAAATTGCTTACTGAATTTAAGTAGAGAAAAATCAGAAAATTTTAATGAATGGTATATTTAAATATTGTATAACTATATAATAAATAAGCTAGTAGGTAGTCATGTTATTGTTTATTTTTGTATAAAAATGTCTGCCTTAAAACAGGTTTTACCTACTTAGGCAGATTAAACATAATTCAGAGAAATCTATTATCTAAGTATGTATGTAGTAGATAAAGACATTTTGATTTTTTGTGAATAAACCATGATTTTTATATTTATTATTAAGTTGCATTGCTATATCGCCCATAAATTAAATTAGTACTTAAAGGTGTTTTTTTATTATTTATCAACCAACAAAAAGAATTGCCTATGTTTACATTGATTTGCATAATACCGTAGATCGCAGTAGCGAATGGTGATTTTATTTACAGGTAAGCTATAATAAAATATCATATATTTGTACCTACATAGGAGGTACATAATATAAAGTAAGTAATATTTACTATAAATTTATATTTTTCTGTGGTTCTGTGTGATACAACAACTTTCATCCACGAAATCAACTCAAACGATGTAATTTCGTGATATATTATATTATATAGATTTATTATCCATTACTTTAATATATTATTCATTAAAAAATAAATAAAAAATACTACTATGCATTCAGTCGATATTATGTATTCAATTGAAATGTCAACTGGCTGAATTGTTCTATTAATAGTGCTAAAAACGGCCGCATAAAGCGCTATATGTCCTGCAATATGTTCTGCAATATGACGCATGAAAGTAATTATGGTCTTATGTCAAAAGTACTATCTCAAAGAAAAATAGTTCTTAAGAAACAATGTTTGAAATACTGTTTTCCAAATCAAGAATCTTCAAATAATTTGTGTAATCTGCAAGTTGCTGCAAGCTGCAAGCTGCTAGGAGAAAAAAATCGCACTGGGGTTGAAACATTCAAAATATAGTACACTTATTTGTACAAAAAAAAAGCTAGAATAACCGGCTAGTTTCTTGGCTTACCGCAGGCGCTGGGTGCGCTTTATTAGTATTTATATTTATATTACCATAAAAATACAAACGGTGGAAAGGATTTAAAATAAATGGTAACTATTTATTTGTTTTTCTGTAAATTAAATTAAATTAAAATATCATTATGGTAAGAAAAATATAATGGTAAGCTGCGCATAATCGCTTCTATACACGGTTTGCCCCTGGTAGATCAGCGGTTCCTAGAAGGTGTTTCACGGAACCCTGGAGTTACGCGGAAGGGTCACGGGGGTTCCGAGAGTTAGGGCGTATTTTCGTAGAAAACAGGCAGTCAACGCCGCGACACCGGCGCTTTCATCGATAAATAGCTTCACCTTTGTAAAATACCACCCCACGTACGTAATACATTCGCAAATCAGATAAAAACATCATATAATTTGTGTCGGAGCATAGAATTCAGAATAGTCCAGAAGGAGTGTATAATAATTTTGAATACATCGGACTGTGTCCAAAAAACTCTCCACTTTCACCACGCGCATGCGTGAGTCACCGCGTAATGTTGCCAGATCGCGAAAAATATAATCATTACACAAATGTTTTTCTTTTTTTTTTAACTTTAGTTAATTTCTCTAAAATTTCCTAGTAGACGTGGAAAAAATTATTGACACAACAGAGTAAAGGGTCATTTAATAAGAGTAATTAAATTAATGAACTCTGAACTTAAATAAAACCAAATTTATTTTATATAAAACGGATATTTTTATGCCGTGTCAAATAGTATTTGATGTTTTAAAGCTAATGTCGGTTAAATATCCACAACGGCGTTGTTTAATCCAAAAGGTCCAATTTTCATTAGTTCTCTCATTAAATGAGCAAAGTAGCGTAACACATTTGACTACCCTGGCAACTCTAACAAAATGTCCATTTCATTTTCTTAAATTTTTAAGTAATGCATTTGCCACATACGCATGCATTTGCTACATGCGCATGAAATGTGATCCCATCCTGATTTTTTAAGATCCCGGTAGTATTTCTACACTTTAAAACGACACAGCACGGCATAGTTGAATTCAAATCAGGAGTTGTGTATTGAGCGACGTGTACAAAGAAACTTATGGGTTGAAAGGTAAAACTACTACTTCAAGAGTTTTTAGTCGGCTTCTGTTTGATGTGCGTATGCGGTTGAACTCTATTCTTACTTCCATATGTCGGAATACAAGAATTCAATCGATAAAGATAGGATTCTACCAAAAAAAGAAGACCAATTAAGGTTTTATTGCCAAAGAAAATTGTAAACCACTGCTATTGATAGATATACCAATAAGATCCATGGCAAAAATAAATTGAAACATCTCTCTTGAACTAAAAGTATAATAGAAAAATATCAATGTTTTTGAAGTCTTTGTGAAAACTTTGTTTGTATATTTACTTTAATATGTTATTGTTTCTTGTTTCCCATTACCTAAATATTCTCATTACTAACAAGTCATGTCGACATGAACGTTTACATTTATCTGTTAACAAAAAATAACAAAATTTATGTACTTGTAGCTTGGATAGTCACAAGCTCCAGATTTTCCAGGTATTTCATATATTTTCCTGTTTATCGTTCCACCCCTGCGTTGGGGTGGGTAGAGGAGTGAATCCGCTAGGTATGCTTTTGAGAATATAAAGGGGATGGCTTTGGTTCGCTTTTAACGGAAACTCTTCTAAGTTATCTGTTGAACACTTTATTTGAGATGAAAAATATTCGTGTTATATTTGTGTAACCACGTAGTTTGACAGCGATTAGGGAAATTATTAAAATTTGCATGACTTAATTTTTTTTTTCAAAATAATAATAATCATCATTCCATATCCACTACCAAATTGGAGCATACGGTATCCGCGAAGAACCTCCAGGTATCTCTGTCATCTGCCAGCTCTTAAGTATCCTCTCAAGTCAGGTTTCCGTCCCGTGGTTCTGACATAAACAGCCGACTAACAGTTGATAGCGGAGGACCAGGACGTCTTGAACCTGATGCCTTTTAAAATAGGCAAGCGTTGTTGAGGCTTTCGGGCGGCACCCAAAGTAAACAACAAGCCAATCACATTGCTTTTGCTCGATGACAGTTTTTATTGGAGTTTTCTGTGTCCGTTTTCTTATTTCTTCATTCTTCTCAAAGTCAAGTCATCGCACTCTCAAGATTATTCTCCGACTCCTTTTCTCAAAACACAGTTTTACTATTTTGGGCCCTAGTGAGGTGCTACGAATCGTATCCGCCGAGTAGAATAAGGTTTGTGCAGATATTGTATAGGCGGCATTTGGTTTTCATTTAATAAATATCTGATCACCAGATAGCATTCATGTTGTCGAATGTAGAGCCTGCTAGTCGGAATTTCAGCTCCTTTTTTGATTCATTTTTTTTCTAAACACAAAATCCCAGGTACTCTAAACTCTCGACCCCTTTGATGACTTGGTCAGGGGAATTAAAAAAACACCAACATTATCTCGAGAACCTTACTGGATGCCAAAAATAAAATATAAAAAATAATGAATAATTTAAAAAATATATATTTATAGACGACAACCATGAAGTTTCGCATAAATAAATTGTCTATGTTTTTATGAATGTATGTATGTGTATGCGCATGGGTGTATGTACGTGTGTGTGTATATACATGTGTATATATGTGTATATTTATAAACATGTGTGTATATATGTGTATGTCTGTATGTATATGAATCAAAATGTGTATCCGAATAAGTTTATATTTTGTTTGTCTGTGCTCTATATTAATTTGTTAACTATTATAATATATAAAAATGTAATTGCCTAGCTTGGAACGGGGTATGTACCCTTGTTAGCTGGGCAAAGTGAACATGGAATTGTATTTTGATAAAGAGTGTGAATAAATAAATAAATAAAATAAATATTTACTTTACGAATGTCATGAAATGAAATCACAAACATTATAGATTTCACCTTAGAACAGATGAGTGGGACTCCTCAAATTAATTTTAATCAAACAATATTTTACATAGCTTAATAACAAAATAAAACAATTGGGAACGTTACTAAGTGTGAACGTGATCACTTGAACCGACAAATGGACGGCACGTCACAATGAAATTCTAATTTAAATAGTTTGAATATGGGACCTCCGTTGTGTAATGGCCAAGACGATTGACACATGCGCAGAAGGTTTCAGGTTCCATTTTCGATAAGGACACAAACATTAAATATGCTTTGACTCAAGCCTGTTGGTTCAGTGGAATAATTTACAGAACACTTTGAGATAATTTATTATACTATCAAACTTAGCTATTTTTTTTTACTTTGTATCGTATTTATTTTAAACACTTTATAAACATGCACACAATTCACAAACATATGCATAAGGGCGGGCATATTGCCTTAAGGCAAATCAGTGTTATATTGTTGGTATTTATCATATTTTTACTGATAAACAAAATATTGATGGACACATATTTTTTTAATATAAAAATTTACTATATACACTAAACTCTGAAGAGAGAAGGGGATAAATGGAAAAGGAAAGAGAGAGGAGAAAGGATATATGAAAATATTAAGACATGGCACGATCAAGTCCATCAAATACTTGAAGATGGACATGTCAAAAGTAGGAATAATCGGCGTGCGTGCATGAGAAGATGTATGAATGTAGAGGAAGCGAGGTCTGTATGCCAAGATAGAGTGTTATGGCGTTCTATCCTCTCTGCCTACCCCTACGGGGAAACGGCGTGATGGTTTGTTGTTGTTGTTAAGAAAGTGACATTTCATACGTGATTCGAACGTCTCTGACATTAGAAGGCAGATTATTTCATAACTGAGCAACTACTACTGTGAAAGAGGAGGCAAAAAAAACAGAGCGGTAAATGAGTATTGGAAGGGTTCTCTCGTTACTAGAACAAAGAGTTAGCCCATGCTGTGATAGAGGTTGGAAGAGCTCTTTCAGATAAACAAGCGAAGTGGCATTATTTAAAATACTGTCAAGAAATGATCGAATGTAAATGTTTCTTCTATGCCTGTATGTCGTATTATCAGCGCTACGATATTTAAAGTTTTGTCACTTTGAAATTACTCCACGCGTGACTTCACAAGTCCTCTTCGGTGAGTTCTGTTGATTGGTGAATTGGCTTCCCGTAAACCGGAAATTTATCACAACACTCTATCATTGATTGATTCGAAAGAACTAGTGACGTCGTTCAAAGTTGTTCGTTTTTAATAAAATCGTTAATATATTTTAGTAACTTCACGGTACAATTTAATGCTGTAATTTTTATTGGGCGCAAGAAAAAAAAATTATCAACGATTTCCCGTAGGACTGAAATTCCTTATTTTTTAAGTTTTTATTTTATTAATTGGGGATATTAACAGTAATACATGTAACAAAAATATAACATATAAAATATACAGAGAATAAAACCAATGACAGATATCCACAGAAATACATTAAATACACGTACAATACATACTAGTGTATTTGTGTGAGTGTAAGTGAGTGAGAGGGTGGGTGTTATATTGGAATAAGGGTGGACATGTGTGTAAATAATGCACAAGTATCAAGTGTCAAAAATATAAATATAAATAAAATATTAAGAATTAGAGAGAAAATATAATAAAATAAAATAAAATAAGATAAAATAATACTTTATTATTGAAACTAAGTATAAGACAAAAAAGTTTGTTTTAAGACGCGCATTTTAAATGTTATTTTTTTACAATCAAATGGATCAATAAGGGGAAAGTTCAAATTATATTCACTAGCACAACGTACAAGTGGAGAGTTCTGGGCATAGTTCGTACGATCTGCTGGCACATGAAATAGAGAGTTCGACGTGTGACGGGTGCGGTAGCCGGGGACATTTAATGATAACTCCGACAAAAGAGCCGGACTATCAAGGCGTCCACTAAGTATGTCATGAAGCACCCCCATGTCTAATAGAAGACGGCGATCTTCTAAAGTAAGCAAGTGGTGCTTTTTGCAGGAAGACATATAATTGAGATCGGTATACCTGCATCTCCAGTTAAGATGTCTAAGAAATGTCCATTGAATTTACTCGAACTTTTCTTTATGTGTGACATATTGTGGAGACCATACAGAAGAGATTTCTTCCATATGTGTTGTAAAAAAACATTTGGGTCCGTATTAGTTGAGGTCCGTTGAGTGTTCTATGAAATATGTACGTTCTAACATAGGCAGAAAAGTGAATGACAAATATAGATTTAAATAACTCTCTAGTGAGAAAATTTAGCCTGTCTGCAAACATTAGGACATACCCAAAACATTGTTGTAAAGTTATCAATTATGTATTAGTAACGAAAAAATGTTCAAATAGGCTATAAAAAATGGAGAGTGGAGCTAGATAAAAGTAAAATAGATTGTCTTATTCGCGTAAACTAAACTAATATAGAATTAACCGCTCAACAAATGTAAAGCTTACGTTATATTTTGTTCTGTCATTGTGCGTTTTATGAAATAAATAATAAAGATGTACATTAATTAATTATAAACAAAAATACGTAGTGTTTAAAACTGTCTAAACATTTTGTTAATTATCTCTGTTTATTAAGTAAGTATTCTTTGTTTATTCTCAAATGTAAAAACATTTTTTAAAAAGTAAATTGTTAAGTGTCTTCGGCACGGGTAACCCCAGTGAGGTCACATTATTTTAATTATTAATTCATAGTTTTTAAGGAAAAAAAATATGACTAAATATGATTATATACATAAATAGAAAGTCTAGACGTCCACATTCGCTTATCTAAAATATTCTCCATCTCAGTTGTAAGTGCTATGTTAATAAATAAGATATAGTTAATTCTGAAAAAAAATAAATGTTTTTTGGGTTTTTATCGTATCCAGAAAAAATAACATTTAAAATGTCAATTTTTGAAACATCTAATTTAGAAACGTGTTTGTTTGAAACTTTAATTTCAGACAGCAAACTTCCTGATAAAACAGGTAAATCTAAAAAGTTCTGAAAAAATATTTCCAAAATTCACATCCCATCGGAAAATAATAGCTTTGATAATATTCGTACCTCTTCAGACATGCTTGAATGCGTGCGAGAGAGATAGCCCCATTCGGCTGCAATTCTCCCTCCGCGTGAACGAACTAGAGGGAAGGGGACGGATACATTTTCAGATGCACTATCCGGTAAATCATCAGCCCTGAGTTCGACAACCTCTCCTGGTAAGCTTCGGGCCCATTCCCAACGCAAAATAGGCCCACAGAATGGTTTGGAATGCGACCGTTCTAAATAACATGGACATTACTGCAAATTGCTTGCATGGTAAACGAAGATCACGAGTAAAAAGGTTTTTGCGTGCCTTGGGTCAAAATATCCAACAAATGTGGAAATATTTTTCTTTTTGTTCGATGGTGTTGCTTCTTCGTTCATATCTATGATGGTATAACTAATAACCGTACGTTATTTGCATTTATAGGTATGTCGACAATAATATTTTTCCGACAAATTATAAATTGTGTCAAATGTATTCGGAGCTAACGTAAGTTGTGTCCATTTTTTAAAAATTTGAAAATGAGCACAAAAACTGAAAAAAAATGTAATGACTGTACGTCATTCAAAGAAAAAATTTCTGCTCTAAAATATATTATGTTTGCTTTTAGGTAATACATTATTTAATTTGATTACAAGCGTAAAAAATAGAATGTATATTAGACGAAAGTGAGCATTATTGACATCTCCTTTAGTCGCGTTTTGTATTATTACTTTATTCAATAAAATACACTCGTTATTACAGTAATTATTCTTTAAAAAAATAATAACATAAAGTATTTAAACACATTTGTCCTGCTAAACTATTATACACTATATCTGTTTGTTTACTATAAATATGTATGTAGAACTGTTAGTTTCCCAGATAAAAAATAAAAAAATAAAAATATAATATTTGAAGCATTAACTTTGTGGTCAAACATTTAACTAAATGTTTTTAAATATTTGTATAAAATCACTTACTGATTTGTCCATGTCTACCGGTTTCAAAACGTACCCATCTCTTCGTCAGGACACCAATTAAACCAAGATACAAAACCCTTCACCATAGTTGTTACACCAAAATATAAAACCAACTCGATATGCATTTTAATAAGTACATGCATATGCACTGATTAGGTTATTGATTGATTAGACTGTCGACTACCCCTCGCCAACAAAATAAAACAGCTTCTGGTTATGTCGATTGGAAGAACAGTTTAAGAGGCATGGCCCTTTCTATTGGAGACTATTATGCCTTGATGATATCGAGCCATTGCTCAAGGGTTCCTTGGCAGCTATATTAACCCAATTTTAGGACTTAAATTCTTTGTTACTTTGATCTAAAAAATGATTCAGAATATGCATTTTCTTAAATTAACATATTACAACAAAGATGAAAAACATTTAAGAAAAGATAATATAGAAGTCTAGGCATCTACAGGGCTTATGACCTGCCAACGGCTGGTTTAAGTGGCCACTTTACACACTGTGTAACATTCACCATTCTGCCTATATTTGAATAACTGTATTCCTTCAATTCTTTCATCTGTTGATGTTTGTGAAGTTAAAGAGCTAAAACCTTTATTTATGCAGGTGAGATTCATCTAATTGAATTATTTCACCTACATACTAGGCAACGCCTGAAAATGTTATTTTTTCAATTTCTATACTTCTTCATGGACCTGGTAATTTATCAACAATATTTTGAGTTTGTCCAAATTTTTGTAGACAAGGACTGGATTCAACTCCCTGGGGAGCTGTTTATATTAACATATTACAACAGAGATAAAGATGATTTCAGAAAATTTTTCGTTTAACTTATTTATTTGTTTTTGATGCGTATTCATTATGTCGCACTTTTAGGATAAAAACGACTAAACTGAAAAAAGTTTAAAATGAGTTAAGATCATAAAACGACTTCAATGAACGTTATCCATCATTTTGCATTGAAAGAAACGGAAGATTTGGGTAGGAATAGGACAAAACCGTTATATCGGTCGCCTTATTACTTAAGAGAATTGAGATTCCGTGTCAGTACGGAAGCGACGCAATTAATGTTGTGTTTACATTGCTGTGTGAAGGACAAAACGTAGACACACATAAAGTGACCGAAAGCCGGTTAAGTCGATTTTATTCCGATACAAATGAGATGTTTACTTTATTTTTTAAAATATTAAAACGACCAATTTAGCTTTGCGATTGCTGCGTTCTAGCTTACCGATAATCTTAGTGACTTATTTAGGTTAATGTCATTTTATTATTTAAATTATCGATAACCTATGTGACTGATTTACGTTTGTGTAATTTCGTGAATAAAAAAACGTGTGTTCGGTGACCTGATCTGACCTAATAAAAATTATGTCATTATCTCATTTATCAGTGATTTTTTTTTCAATCTTATAATGATTCATTAAATAAATGTTTTGTTAGAACTAATAATATTTTTTTTACACTTTTTTTCATAGGTTCATAGCTAAAAGCCTTTTGTATAATTTTTAATTCATAATTGGGTGATCACTTCGAAAAAACGAAACAATCGACTAACGAATACGAAGGTGTCGCAATTTACATTCTGCTTTTGCAATTTATCAAAATATTGATTTTTTGAGTTGAATCGTTTTTGTTCTAAAGGTGCGATGTGTGAAATCATTTAATTGACCGTATAAAATTTTTAACTCTTAAAAAATATTCTAAAATATCCCTCTTCAGACGGTGCTGTTACGTCGTGTTACATTAAGCAAGTTTCATTAAGTCTTTGAACAAAGAAAAATATATTCACCATCGAAAAAATTAATTCACTTTGCATCAAACCACTCTTTATTAAAGTATTGAAAAATCGGATGGGGTTATGTTTTTAAAATAAATATTTTACCGGTCCAAAAAATACATTTGAAAAGTTAAATTAAATACCTGGAAGACCTCCTAAGCGATGAAAGGACAGTTGGACCTCTTCGCGAGAGACTGAATAGCCTCACTTAAAAAGAAGATTTAAAAAAAAAAAAACCGTCTACTTTTTTTATTGCACAATATAAAATCGTAATATAAAAATACTTCTTTACTTCGAATCCACAAAGACAACATACATCGTTGAGTTTTTAGGTCACAAAACTAAGAACTAAATTAATTCCAAAATGTATGGACAACTATAGGACAACATCATTGTACTTACAGAATAATTTCTGTAATGAAATGAACAAAAAAAATAAAAAATGTAGTCAGGAAGACAATATATTTAAGAAAAAAATCAAAAATTAAATTTACAATTCTTTTTTTATGCAGCACTCGTTGAAAAAAACTTTATATTATCTTATATTTATATCTATTTATTTAAAACTGCAAGTACAAAAAATAAGTATTTTGGCGGATTTATTGCTAAAGGCAATATCTTCTAGCCAACCAAAAGAGAAATTGGTCAAAAAGAAGAGATTGGTAAAATTTTGTCCTAAAAAAACATCAATATATACCAAAAGATGGGCACATACATGAAATTGAAAAAAAAACGAATTCATCAAAAATGACCACTGTTTTTTGACTGGGCTTGCAAATATTTAATTTTTTATTTTTTATAAATCATTTTGTTATATATGCTAAATGATGAGAAATGTGGGATCAGATAAGAAAGAAAAAAGGACCAAGAAAATAAAAAAAATAATAAAAATATATATATAAGAAAAATAAAAAAAAGCAGTTAAACTGAAGGAGTTTAGGATTCTGGGGATATATAATTATATTTCAGGCGTTTTTTGAAAGTGGCTAGAGAAGGTGCTTTTTTTATATGAAGAGGTAGCTCATTCCGAAGTCTAGCAGCTTGGTCGAAAAATAAATAGTTGAAAAATGATGTGCTATGTTGAGGAACGGAAAGTGTTCTCTCCTGAGAAGAGCGAATCGAAAGACCATGATCAGAAAGGAAAATGAAATTCTCAGCAAGATATTTTGGAGCGCAAGGATTGTATTGGTGGTTTCGGATTTAAAATATTTACTTTTAAAAATCATATTACTGTAAGAAGTCAATCGCTTTTATGAACTTGTGGGAACTACAAATTCATCTGGAAATGAATGACTACTGTCTGCTGACATACTACTGTATTAATGACAGTACAGGAACGAAATCGCACATTTCTTGTATGTAAATAATAAATTATCAAAATATTCAAATGACTATCAAAACTGCTGAAACGAGCGGACGAAAAATCGCTGAGAAACACGGATTATTACCTCAGTCGTCAGTTACAATATGCAGTTCCAATATATAGTTTGGACAAGTCAGTAAGTTACAACATGTAGACCAGTTCAGTGCCCTGTGATTCTAGTAAAACGTTTACGCTGTTACTCTGTTTACATGATATGTAATAAACACGCATCAAAGCATGTCATTGTTCACTTCTGTCAATCTCCAACTGGGTAGGAGCTCCCATGCATCCACATGTAACAAATCCTACATACACTTGAATCGTTTTTTCTTTTCATATTTTTTTCATTATTCCCTCTCCGCAGTTAATGATGCATAGGGCACTGCATTGGTACACCAATCGCAGCGTATCTTGATTATTTTAGTTACATGAAGGTAAAATGATCAGCCTTACGCTTCAAGGACCAGTCAAGGGACGATGAAATATTCTTGTGCGAAAACATCCTTTTAAAATAAGCATTTCACACAACCATGTCAAGGATCGAATCCGAGACCTCTTGCGTGGTAGGCAAACGCGCTGACAATTACACCACGAGGCGGACCGTTTTTTCTGCAAGGTGATGGGAACCGTTAATATAAATATGTGTTAATTCTAAACAAAATTTTATGTCGTTGTTACATTGAATACATATTTTTTCAATGATCAAACTAAAAAAAGAGATATTTTGAAATACAGTCTTTAAAACGAAAAAAATATATGTGTATGCTATCTTAAAGTTTGTATTTCATACCAGAGATGTCATCGAGTCATGTATTTTTTTTACGCATATGACATCATAGCTGAAGTCTTAATGAATTTATTTTTTCTTTAAAAAAATCTGTATTAAACTCTATTGTTCTCTAATAAAATAAATAATTCTTAGCCTTGGACTAGCACCCAGAGGTTTAAACTGATGACATTGCTCATAAGTATTTATATTTATATATTTATTTTTTGCACCACAACAGGCCAGGAGGCCCAATTACAGTGGTGAATACACCACAGAACACCAAGGCTTGAGGAAAATAACATTTTTAATGTTTGTGTGCTCACTGGGAATCGAACCCGGAACCTTTCGTGTATGAGTCAAGCGTCTTGACCATTACACCACGGAGGCCGCACATGAACGACATATGCTGCATTTGGTGCATCAATAGAGTGCTCTATGCACCATCGGGTGCCGATATTGGTATGAAAATTATGATTTCACCACCAGGTAAAAAGGTAGCATTGTGTTTTGGAGTTTCCTTAACCGGTATGAGTTTTAGGAATTCCTACAATTAAATAACATAATATATTGTTTTGGGGGTTTTAGCTACGTGCAGAGAATTAGTTCCTTTAGACAGGAATTTTAATAATCAGCGTTCAGAGCCGTGTTTGGGAAAATTTTAGCGCTTTGCCTTTGAACACGGCAATTTTAATAAAAGCTTGAAATATACGTTACATTACATAATATTTAATTCAAAGAGAGACTTTAACAACCATACTTAACAACAATATTTTTAGTTAGTCGAAATTTTTGCAGACGAACTGGATTCAACTCCCTGAGGAGTTGTTTGTATTAACATATTACAACAGATATAGAAGTCTAGGCATTTACAAGGCTTATGAAGCCTGTCATTGGCTGGTTTAAGTGGCCATTTTACACACTGTGTAACATTCACCACTCTGCCCATATTTAAACATCTATATTTCTTCAATTCATTCATCTGTTGATTTTTATGAAGTTAAAGAGCTGAAATCTTTATTTATGCGAATAAGATTCATCTAATTGAAATATTTCACCTACGTACTCAAAATAATGTTGATAAATTTACCTGGTCTATGAAAAAGTATAGAAATTGAAAAAAAAAAAAATTTCTTGACGTTGTCTAGTATGTAGGTGAAATAATTCAATTAGATGAATCTCACCCGCATAAATAAAGGATTCAGCTATTTAACTTCACAAACATCAACAGATGAATGAATTGAAGGAATATAGATGTTCAAATATAGGCAGAATGGTGAATGTTACACATCCAAATATGCCAATGACAGATCATACGCCCTGTAGACGCCTAGGCTTCTTTATTACCATCTCTGAAATGTTCTTCATCTCTGTTGTAATATGTTAACCGTACTTAACAAAAAACTTTGTTTGGGGCATTTATTGTTAACAGTATTTCTTATTTGAGTCTTTCCAATTTTTGTAAGGCGGTAAAATTTTCCCGGTGTCCAGGCAGATAAATAATATAGTGTTTTTTAATGAAAAATAATCAGAGCCCTGGACGAGTGCTTTTGACTAGATGGTTGCCCTCAGCTTAGAATTCTAAATAAGGAAATTGACTGGGGATAAGTCCGTTTCATTCTGAAGTGATTAACGCGTTTCTCTAATGTTCTAGAGACTCTATGTTCGATTCCTGGGAGGGTAGACGTAAAATAGTCTTTTTTTTTAATTGGCACCTGAACGTAAGACTAATCACTTTTGCCCTATGCACTACTGGGTGCGAAAAGGGGGATTATGATGAATCTTCACTTGGATTTTATTAGAGAAAACTACGTACAAATTACAAAAAAATACAAGTAAAATATGTAAAAGTTAAATTCATTAAGTATAAATAGTATAAATTCATTTTTTACAATAATTGGACAATCATAAAATATTGTTAGTAAAATACATTTGTCTTATTAAAATGTTTATACTACAATATAAATAGAGAACTCCTTAGCCAGGAAAATATGTAGGTCAAGGATAATTTCAATTTAGATATATGGATCTTCAAACATATTTAAATGTTCTTCTTCAGCCTCATTCTCTTCACTGCTGGATAAAGGCCTCTTCCAAACGTTTTCACTCCTTTCTTCACCCACTTTCATCATCCATGTATTACCGGCTATTGAGGCAATGTCATTGACCTATCTTTGCTGTGGACTGCAACACGTCTTTTGTTTGTCCATGGTCTCCACTTTATTAATCCGGGTGTTCACCTGCAATCATTTTGCCTCGTCAAGTGTTGCCATAGGTTAATGGGATAATGTAACTCTTATTTAGCTAAGTATAGATCAGCCCCGTAAATACCTTGACCTCTATATTACTATCTCCAAAAGGTTCCCGTCTTTGTTGTAATATGTTAATAAAATATGTCTTTTAATCTGTTCTTAAGTAGGAAACAAATTATTATGCAGAGATTCCCCGGGAAATCAATGCCCACTATCATATAACCTTTTATTCTTTTGAGGACTGTGCATAAGACAAAGACAGCATCGATTGTTTTACCTACCGCGATGCAAAACCAACCTGTCAATGGTTATGCCGGTTGGTAGAGCAATCTTGCTACTTAATCGCATCGCCTCGGATGTCGACATATTTCACGACAGTGGGCCTTCCCTTAGGAAAGCACTTTCTAACTTTTAATTTTTCTATTTACATTTTGCTATATTATTTTAATAACATAACTATCTACTGTAAATTGTGATCTTTTATTGTATTCAGAATGAATTGAGTCTTTTTTCTGTAATGTTCTAAATATCTGAATAAAAAATAAATAAATGAAAAATAAATAAATAAATAAATAAATCGAATCATGTATTTCCGCTATATAAACCATTTATCATCAAAAATTTAAATAATTAATGACGAATTGCTAAAAGCTAGATATGAAAGTGCTAATTAACGCGGATATCAAATTGCTGAGAGCCAAGGAAATAAGTAGTACAGTACCTCAAGACCCCACTAGGAAGTAAAATAAAATACAGAACAATTAATATTTAGGCAGTGGTATCCTTAGTTACTAAGTTATATTAGTCAGTACTCAGTCAGTTACAACTTGTAGTTCATCATCACCATCATTCTTTTCCGCACTTAATGGTGCATGGGGCACTCCATTGGTACACCAATCGTAGCGTATCTTGATAATTTCCGTTATATAAAGGTAAGAAGACCGGAATCGATTAGGCGCTTCAGATGCCAGTCCAGGGACTATAAAATATTCTTGTTTAAAAACATTTTTTTAAATAAATATTTCATTTCAACCACGTCAGGGGCTCAATCACAAATGACTATCGACGTGCTTAAAAACGTGCTAAGTATTTGAGCGATCACAACGAATAATTATGAACACGCTGAAGTTATCGCGGTCGCGTTGCAAAACGCCATAGTTAAGTTCCGTAGTCAAACGTCAAATCTATTAATCTGTGGTCAAATCAAAAAAGTCAACGCGCGTGTAATCTCGAGTCGGTTTGTTTAAATTTAACATATAAATGCCTCTTCCACCAAATGCCTTAAGATATATGAAGGACTGATATCGTTATCTCTTTCTTAAATTACACAAAAATAATGTACTTCTCTTTTTATTATAAGAGGGAAAAAATTATAAACATTTCTTGTATACCCACGAACAGGCCATGCCTTTGTGGGTTTTTTTATTTACTATTTTTACCGTTAATTTGTTTTTTTATTAATATGTATTTCATTGCTATGTAGTTATCCTTTATTTTTTTTAATACTCTGTTTTTACCTCTTATGTATATTGTAATGAAAAAACAAAAAAAAATAATTAAAAAAAATAATGAAAAAAAATATAGGTGTGTAGATTTTGGAGACCCGGCAGCTGGCCGGTGTAGAGGAGCCAAATAGCCCGCGACGCCGACGGTGGCATGCTTTTCGGATCAATATCTGCACAGTGCCTATGTGTATTTATATTACCACTATGATGATTTTTTTGTAATTATTATTGATTTAACTATTTATTTATATGTTTGTATACATCTACGCATACATTTTTTTTTATTTTATTTTTTTATTTTTTTTTATTAACATACACGGCATAATTGCCTTTTACAAATTTATAATATAAACATATAAGGTTTGATATTTTTTAAACTACATATTTGCACTCAAAACTTAGGAACAATAATCAAGCCTAAAAATTATATAACATAATATTTAAGAAAAAAAAAGTTTAAATAAAACAAAAGTTTGAAATAAAAAGTATACGAGAACTTTAAAAATTAATATAAAAAGTAAATCAAATTTTAAACAAAATAAGGTTTATAATAAAAATATATATAAAAACAGAAAATCATATATGAAGTAACTACATTAAATATGATTACTACTCATCTTTGAAAAAGTTTATAAGGTTTGTTCTATAAGAACAATACCCCACATTAAATATATCCGATATGTGGGAACAACTATTGCCGAGTTCATGAAGTCGGCTTAATACGGCATTACAATTATACACTGTGCGTGAGTTGTTACTGCAAAACGGTGGCACCCGCCTAGTTATCCTTCCAGGCACCCTGAAGTTGACGAGTGATTTATGTGTGTATGCATGCGCATATATTATTATCAATACCAACTACTGGAACTAGAACATAATTAAAACATAATGTAAATGAATGCCGCGACACGCGTTACGCCTTTGTGTTTAGAAATAAATAAAAAAAACAAAATAAAAAAGAAATTGAAAATTACAATTCCTTATTCCGGACTTTTATCTAAGGGCAGCTATCAAGTCAAAAACACTCGTCTAGGGTTTTGGTTATATTTGACACACGGGACGTATTCTTTATCTGCCCGGACACAGACAACAAGGTATTTTTGCCTAAATAAAACTCATAAAAACATTCAAAAGGATTTTATGATGCAGTAAAGGGAAAATAATGTCTCCTTACAACAAAAAAACTTTTTACAAAATAACGTAGTCTACCTAATACGTAATTTACGTTATGACCGCGTTTAGTGGGAAGAGCGCCGTGATTTAAGAATTCAAGGTTTGCTCCCGATAAAAGTATGTCAGTGGGGCACTGTAAATATTCATACAAACCAAATAAACGTACTATTTGTGACGTTAATTAACAAGACGTGCATAGTTAAAATTAAAAACCGAATACCTGCATGAAAAAAAATATAGTTAGCGTACGTTGGATTATATTGTTCCAAAGATCTTTAATAAGCTAGCACTTGACTTGAAATAGATTATTTTCTTTTTAACCTTTTCTTTTGTTTTTTTTTCTATTTACAAATTTTGGATCGTCATTCAAATAGGTTTTTTTGAATTTTTGTTTTGTAAACATACATTTTGATTTGTGCTTTATGTCGTTTTTATTTTTATTTTAGTCATGTTTTGGTTGCATTCACAAGAATTCTATTTTTTTCAAAAGTTTTAAATACATTCTTGCATATGTTTATTCTTTAATTTATTTGTTTTTTCCCAATTTTTTCTACTTTAAGAAATATATTTCAAACTATTTTTTTTAGTTTCGTTGAGTTTTTTTTCTTACTTAAAAGAATTTTAAATTTTTTCAACGCATCAAAAACAAAACACGTGAATTATTTTATATGTTTGCAATATTGCGTTTGTACTTTTTTATTTGAATCTTAATTAAAAGTTATGTTGGGAGTACCAGATGACAATTTATTATTTAATAAACAATGTTTTGAGTTTGTCCAAATCTTTTAATATATAAACCGGATTTTACCCCCTAAGGAGCTGTTTATCGTTTTACGTATTATATTAACATACTACAACAGAGATGGAGAAATTTTAGAACAGGAAATATAGAAGTCTAGGCATCTACAGGGTTTACGTCCTGTCATTGTCACTGACAATTTGAAAACAGTAGATACTACATTAGAAAGATCATTTTTATGTCAGTATTGCTTATTTTTAAAAGTTTAACTGATTGATTACGGTACGTGGTGTCTAAAATGGCTACTTAAACCTGCCAATGACAGTTCATAAGCCCTGTAAATACTAAGACTTATATTTTCTATTCGTTTATATGTTCTTGATCTCTGTTGCAATTTTTAAATTTTCATAACTCCCTCTCAGCTCTTTAACTTCACAGACATCAGCAGATGGAAGAAGTTAAGGAATATAGATGTTCAAGTATAGGCAGAATGGTGAATGTTACACAGTGTGTAAAAAGGCCATTTAAGCCAGCTAATGACAGGTTATTAGTCCTTTAAATGCCTAGAATTCTATATTTCTTCTCTAAAATGTTCTTCATCTCCGTTGTAGTATGTTAATATTATGTATTAGTTTTTTGGGTAAATATGTTTTAGTACTTTATGTTTTTATTTGTATAATGTATTGATATTGTAACAACAGGTGTACTTTATTGAATAAAGACAATAAATATTTTCAAAAGAATAACGTATAAATATAAAATATTTTTATTATTTTTTTGTTTATTTATCTTAACATTTTACAACAGACAGTTTATTTACAAATAAGAGCAGGTATTTTGTATTGAGAAGATACGCAGTGCCAGGGAAATTCAATGAATAGGTATTTGAACAAAGTTTTTCTGTTCTTTTTTTTAAATTGACAAAATTTACGATTCACTATCCCGTTTTCCGCACCGCAAAACTGAACCGATTTTACCTTTTAAAATTTATTTTTTGAAGTTTCAGAATAATGTGCCGCTTTTTAATTTTTTTGTCACATCTGCATACCGTACGTCGAAGACAGCAGATAAAACTGGGCGCTTTTTTGTGTTTTTTGATAGTCCAAGCTTCCATAAGAAACCATTTGTCAAAAAACCAAAACGACTGAAATACGCATAATTCAGCCAGATGAATCTTATCCCCACCTAAAGGTTTTGGCAAGAGAATTAGACTTGAGAAAATGTTGATATTTAAACAAATGCAAAATTGCTAATGTTACACAGAGTGGTGGAAAGTGGCCACTTAAACCTGCCAATGACAGGCCATAAGCCCCTTGAATGCCTAGAATGCCAAATTCTCTTCTAAATTTTTTTACCCTCCCTGTTGAAGTGAATTGAAATTTTTTATTTTTTTTTATTTTAAAGAAACTGAATTCAATGCAGTCATGCATATAGCATAATTTTTTTAATCTTAATTTTCAAAAGTTCTAAAAACATACTAGATGATCCATATATTCTTTTCATTTCATTTTTATAAAAAACGAAAATGAATCAAACTTTGCAATGATATAAACTATTGTTTTTTTTGCTAATCACCGAATTTTCAAAAATATAATTTATGTATAGGTAGACCAAAAAATTTTTATTGCAAGAGCGGAAATTATATATTTAATATATGGCAAAGTTACTTCGTTTTCTTGGAGTTATAACTGGGTAGTAAAAAGGGGTGTTAAATATATATTCTACAATTCAGACAGTAGGGGTGTAGAAAAGGGTGTCTCACCCTTCCTCGAAAATATAAATCGGTCTAAGAAAATTGTTTTCTCGAACACGTTTTCTAGTTGAGTATACTCAAAACTCAATTTGTTGAAAAAGCTAAGTTATTAGGCGTATGTATCATAATATATTAGTTTTATTTTCATAGAACTGTATTTATCATGAAACTTTTTAATGACATAATATTAATATTACTGGATCACAACCCAGTTTAAGAATATAATACAAAAGTTTAGGGATGTAGAGGGCTCATGACTTGTCATTGGCTGGTTTTAGTTGACAATAAAAACGTAGTTATATTATTAAACCATTTTGTTATTGTTATTACCTTTTTCCAATCGTAAATAGCCGTGAAATGGGAAAAAATTGTGTAAGAACGATATTCGAATCTCGGACTTCCTGATTCGGAGTCCACAACACTACCCACGGAACCTCAACTCAACTGTACTTTGCATTTAACTTATTATTTACAGGACACGCAGGAGTTGATCAAATGCAGAGTGAGGCCTTGGGAGGTTTTATGGATACTTTAATGCTGTGGATTAAGGTAGCATTTTTTTAAAGGATTTTTCTAAATTCCCATGTATTACTTTTAAAGGTATTTTTTAAAAATGATTTTCAAACGAGCGTTTTTGTATAGCAAACAATTTTACAAATAATTAACAAGATTAACATATGTAACTTTTGTATTACACATACAGATATATACAAATGTGCGAAAATTGCCATATTGTCTTTCTTTTATATTTGATCTTGAATAAGTAATACGAAGGCTTTATATTGCAGGTTTTAAAAAAAGATATTGAAGTAACTCAAGTATCAAATAATACATGTTTGTACTTATCAAGTTTTGGCATAAGGTGTCAAAAAATAATTTAAACTGCTCTTATGTAAAGTTGAAGAAAATCAAATGCGTCGTCTTTCTACAATAATGACAATATAGACAAGTTTAATGCATTCCAATTTTAAATTATTTTTTTTGTTGAACATTTTGTGTTTGTCGGTACGGTGTCTAAAAAATGTTTTGAAATTATATTATTCGTTGCACTAAATAAATATCGGCAATATATTTTTGTTCTTGACCGCTTAATATATTTATCAATTTATTTGATTCTTTATAATGTAACAGAGGTTCTTTGTTTCATGTCCCAACTAGCTGGAAATTTCCCGTGTTAAGGCAGAATGTTTTTTGTCCGACGACAAACTATTATTGATTAGTTTATCGGGACAAAATATATTTTAATACTTTGTTTTCTTTAAAATGTATTAATATTGTAATAATGTGTATATTTTATTGAATAAAGACTCCATGAAAAAAAAAGTGTTTTTTCATTGGATGATATTAAAATTATTTAAATCAGTAGTTGTTATAGCAAAAATTGAAACACAGTTAGGTAAAAATAAGTTATTAAAAGAAAAAAATCACAGAATATAAATCCTTGCCCAAAACGAAATATAAACATATAACTTAAAATACTTTTTTAAAAAATACTTTTGCATTCTGCATTACAAAAAATGATTTCTCAAGGTTTTTATTGTTTGATAAAATTTAAAATAAAATGTTACCTAACATTTTGACTGCAATGTATTCGTTTTAAAAATGATTAAATAAAAAACTTTTATTTCATCTTCAATGAGAGTAACGTTGTTCTATGTCTATTTAAGCCTGAAAAGCACCCCTCAGTGTAATATGAGGCTTTGGATTGAAGGGTTGAATCATAATAATTATTAGTACCATTAAAAGGAGACAAGCGACCTCATTAAGAGCAAAGGCTTTGAAGGTTCTAGAACCTTGTGCTGATAAAGGCTGTCGGCAGATGGCGCTTACTTTATATTAATATTATGTGTTCAAATATAAATTTGGTGTGAAACTAGGATGATACAAAAGCTTTTATAAAGCACATTAATTAAATTTTACTGACACTTTTAAAATATTATTTAATGTAAACATCAAACGACTGAGGGGCAAAATAATGAAAAAAATGTAAATTTCTGCTTTAGATTTATTTAATCAATCAATAAAGTTAGCAACTGGAATAAAATAAATGACATATTTCTTCACATTCTGTCCAATTCTTTACCATCTTATAAGTCCACAATATCAAGTTTATTTGTAGCTGCTCGTCAAACTATTATTGACAATTCAATTCCATAAATTAAAAAAAAAAACTTACTTGTTTATTTTTATTACCTTATACTTGTTTTTTTATTTTTTACTATTATATCAAATTGCATTGTAGTATTGGCAAATACGCATTTCATGGATACATATTTTTATTTCTTATTTTTTCGTGATAATATATGCTTGCTTGTTTATTAATTTAACTTAAAAATGTCTTTCTTGCTTACCGTAACACTTCATTTATTGTTTGCTTTACAGAATTTATTTCATAAGCTTATATCTTTGCATTTTTTGTTTATATGCTTACTGTTTTTTCTTGCATACCTTTTTTATTATTGTTATTTTTTTTACTTTGTAAAACTTTTTATCATATCCTTTTTAACTAATTTCACAAATGTTTTCTGTATATTCTGTTTATTATTTAGTATGTTAGCACGTATTTCATTTTTATTTTTTGTAAATGCCTTTTGGGCGTTAATGAACAAAATGAATAAATAAATAAATATGTAGATAAATATAAAGATGAACATTATAAAAAAATAATTTTAACGTATCCCTTACTATATGAGTCCAAGAGCTTTGTTTTGAGTTGGGATACAACATAATGGATGGTGGAAGCATGCATATTATTAAAGAATACTAAAAATAAAAATTATTACATAAACATAATTTTTAATAAACATCCAAACAACACGTATAATTGTATTGTTTTAATTGTTATGTTGTTCCTGCAAAGCCGAGACATGTTTGCGGGTAACGTTACTTTTTTTTTAATAAAAGGTAGGTACAGATTTTAATAAAAAATGAATAAATCTGTGCAATGTCTTGCAGCAGTCTCCTGCAATGGTTTTTTCACTAAAACAAAATTCTGATTTGTAAACTTCTCCTGAAAATGGCCTTGAACACTTTTAGGGCCACACATGAGAAATTTTGTACGAGTTTTTGGTATTAAATAATTCAAATTACAGGAAAACCTCGTACGAGCATTCTGCTGGGATCTCCTCTTGTAACCGCATGACTAAAAATGTGTAAATGACTTTTTTAAATAGAAATGTCTAATGTCCAGTACCCTAAATTGAAACAATGTCTCAGTTGGGAAAGTTTAGGGACAATAACATAAGCATAACCCTATGTATTAAATTGTGTTTTATTTGGGGATTCATGATAGATGCCATGCAACCTCCCCAGCTCTCTAAACCATAGGTAGCCACTGACTGAAAAAGAGCAAAATACGCAGTATGGGCATATGATTTATCAATTTTATTATTAATACAAGTCACAAACTAAAAATATTTAGAACACTTCTTCTTCTTTATTTGACCGATTTGCGCTTTAATTCTCTAATGGGCATCTTCAAACTTGTGAATATTATACAGTGTAAGGATCATTAATATAAAAATAACATTTATTATAAGCATAAATTATGTTTTTTTTTTTAAGGCGAAACCGATACAGAAACAGAATGGGACAAAGCTGTTGGATCCATGTGTTAGCGGTGTACAGTAAGGGTTATGACTTTTCATTGGCCATGGTGCTTAATTTACGCTTTTAAAATTTTAAAATCTTATTTTTTTATTATTTGAAAAATATGAGAAAAAAATAAATGAGCTTAATTTATCTTTCATATTTTAATTGATTTATTTCAAAAATGTTGGGATAGGAGTCTAGATATTTGTTAACACATTTTATTATTATTATTTATTAGCGAGTGTGTTATTTTTATCAAACTAAGAAAATTTAAACTTAACATATTACAAATAAATACATTTTAAATAAAATAGTTATTTTAAAAAAACCAATACACAAGCGTAAATTCAATGATAAAATAATTTAAAATACTAAAATATGAGCAAATAATACGATGAAATTTGTAGAAAATATTATTGATTCTAGAAAAAGCACAGAATTAAAAAAAAAAAAAAAACCAGCATGAACATGGTTATAATACTAGAGAAAATGAAAATCAGACGCTCATTTAGAAAATGGGCGGGGTCTAAAATTTAATTTTACATAAGACGATAAAAAAGTATTATGTAATGGGAAAATTTATGAAGAGAAAAAAACAAAATTCAAATTGAAGGATAAGAAATATACGAGTTTATTTAAAAACCAATAAAAGAACATGTACATTGTTATTATTCATCATCATCATTCCCTTCCCGCACCGAATGGTGCATAAGGCACTGCATTGGTATACAAATCGCAGCGTATCTTGATCATTTTTTTAGGTTAGATGATCAGCCATACGTTTTTAATGCCAGTCCAGAGACTATCGAACCATGTTCGAAATCAAACCCGAGACCTCTTGCACGGTAGGCAAATGCGCTGACCAGTACACCACAATGCCGACGAATTTATTAGAGCACACATAAGAATATGTTTATGTGTGCCTGACTTCCAAGATTTAAGATAAATAAAACCAATGATAAAAGATTGTCATGTTTGACATTTATCTTTAATAATCGTATTTATTAAATTTGAGAAAGAATTGTAACTTCGAGTAAAAATTTATGCGTAGAATACCTACTTATGTGTGTTACATCAAAGCGTAAATAAATCTACGCTAATGGTTTTGAAGTAAAATGAATAATATATGTTTTCGTGAAACAAAATGGCTTCATCACCCAAATTGCTTTCAACAAAAACAGCCCCCAATACCTACCCCTTTATTTCTGCGATCACATGCAACATTATTAGTTAAATTAATATCCAATACAGCACAGAAAACAGAAATTTGTTAGCCAGTTTAGAGAGATGGAAAGTTGACTGTAATTTAGTGTTGTAGACGTAACGTCAAGTGGGGTCAAATTGTCAGTTTTGTTTGAGAACTTTGAATTGTAATCCAGGGAAAATTAAGATGAACTTTGATTGTATTGATTTATTTTTACGGCTTGTAGTGCGTAAGGTAATAACAAAGACACTTATTTTTTTAATTTCTTTTTTATTTTATTTATTTCTTAAGTTGGCTTATATTTTGATACACATAAAAAACTGATATTCACACTTATTTTACTTACATAATTTTACAGTAAACACAACATTGTATTATATTTTCCATTAATATGTAATAATTATTTTATTTTATTTTTTATTTAATTTTTATTTTTCTTACTCTTCTTAATTCATTTTTATTTTTGCTCCTTTCTTTTTTTTTTTTTTTTGATTTTGTCAAGAAAAAATATCAATATTTTTCATAAGCATCAGATAACTTAAAAATATTTTTTATGAAATCAAAATCGAATTAATCGTTTATTTATCAAGTTTGGAGGAACATTATTTTTATTTTCATTTAACGAATCAAAAACCAATACATCGAAGTTTTAAAGTTATTATTATTATTATAACACCACTTTTTGTGATGATTGTTTGTTTTTTTCATTCATATTAGAAACGCGTCGACAAACTTTGATTTATTATTAGTTTGGCTCGATCTTTACACCTCCTTAGTGCGAAGTAGATTCGAGAGTGGCTCGATAATTTGAATTTGACATGAACTGAAGTACTTTCTTCTTTTAGAGAAAATCCAAAAGAAGTGTCTTTGATATCTCTACATGGAAAAGTGCGGGTATTATCATTGGCTCTGCTCGACCGAGTTTCTCTGCCGAATTTTGTTACCATAACATTTTAAGAGTTAACAAACTGTTATGTGTACTTGTATAAGATATATTTTATTTATTTATTTGGGAGAATCTCATGAGCAGTGAGATCTTTAATATATAAAAAATTACAAGTCTGAAACATTTTCATCCCTTGGTTATTAGACTAACCCCGTTTGACGGTATATAATAAGTATTTAGGGGCGTCAGAAACAGGTTGCAAGGGTGGTACGTTTTTACGCTGTAATGGTAGAGAGACTTAGAGGATGGTTTTAGGAGGCTTTATTCTACGTAATGCTTTAATGTTTTCTATATGTTTTTGGAATTCATGGTTGCTTCTGAGTAAATGTTATTTAAGCTAATAGTTTGAAGAATTAGGAATACGATGTTTAAGGTGTAATTCATTACATGATAATTTTTGTTAGAATCTGTATTTTGCAAAAAAAGGTCAACACGTATTTCATTTATTTTTTTCTAAGCAAATAGTGTGATAAAATAACATTTTAACAGCGTTTCAAGCAATAATTTTTTTATTTTATTAATTAGCTAATTTTTTAGCTTTGGAAATTTAATCTTTTACACGTGATAACGTGATAAAGATAAAAGAGTGGAAACAAATGTTAAAAGGAGAGAATGCGAGCAACAAAATGAACAGCGCATTAAAGACAGTAATTGCTAATAAAAATATGACATCATTATCATAAGCTCAACAGCCCTGGGTGGGCTTTGGCTGAATCCAGGAGTCTCCTCCACTCTTGCCGGTGTGCTGCCCTTCCTCTCCAGTTTCTCACTTCCAACATTGTCATATCTGTGCTTATGCAGTCCATTCATCGCGTTTTGGGACTTCCTGGTCTTCTTGAGGTAGACGTTTTATTTGATAAAAAGTTGTCAATCGAAGGTAAATTGGCAGTGCACAATGGAGTTTTAGTCCAACACTTATGTATGGAAGTGAAACATAAAACTGGCAGAGGAATAAAAAAAGCCGAGTGAACGCGGTCGAGATGCGATCTCTAAGACAAATGAGTGGAAAATCAATGTATGACACGGTAGCGAACGATGAAATCAGACAAGAGTGTAAATCTGAGTCAGGTATAATTAATAGGATTAAGAAAGGGTCTCTGAGATGATTTGGTCATGTAGAACAAATGGACGACAAAAAAATAGTAAAACACGTATGTGTGTCGAAAATAAATGGTAACGGGAGACGAGGACGGCCAAAAAAGACGAAGCATAATCAGGTAAATCAATATCTTAAGTCTAGTTTTTTCAAAAGCAGGAAGAACCAAAGGACATGTATGACAAGATGCATTAATGTGGAAAAAGCTAGAAACGTATGCCACGATAGACGTGTATGGCGGTCCATTCTCTCTGCCTAACCCTACGGAGAAATAGCGTGATGGTAGTAGTAGTAGTAGTGATCATGTACAATTATTAAATTAATCATGTATTCGATAAAATACAATCTGTGAATATTGTATTTATATTGAATAGGTAACACGAAAGAACCTGTTAAGAAGTTTGCTTTAAAAAAAAAACAAACTATTTTACCTACTTTCCTCTTTGATTGATTGATTGATTGTATAAGTAACTTATGTATATCTTTTTTTAAATGCAAAGAAAAAATTTGAACAATTTTTTATTCATAAATTTCATAAAAAGTAAATGTTTTTGTAAAATTCTAAACATGTCTACTTTTACACATCTAGCAAATGTTATCACTGTAACTCTCAAAAAAGAGACTAACTTTTGTGCTTGGAGAGTGACTTACACTGTTTTAGTTGTTTACTTTTAAGAGTTTATATAATTTTAAATACGAGTACATGATAAGAAAAAGAAAAACAAAGGATGTATAAAGAAACGACTTAAAACAATTATACATTCATACTAAATAAATTTAATGTTGTTTTTACACGAGTTCAAAAAAAATTCTTGAGATTTACTTTAAATTTATTTATTGATATTTTATTTTAATAGTTTTTAGATTATTATATTTTTTTACACCTTTGAATACAAAGCTATTTTGACCATGACTCTTAATATTATGTTGGTACCTGAGTGACTTATTTATTTCAAATTCTTTTATTTTTTCTTTTTTATATATTTGTATTATACAATTTATGTTATAAAGAGAATAAAATATATATATTGTTTTAAATCACACAAAACTATGTTAATTATTTCTCGCGGAAATAAAAAATCGAGTCAAAGATTAGTCATCATCTTGACGTACTGGATGATGCGTTTGCCTATCTTTCATGAGGTACCGGGTTCGATAACTAGCAGTTTTAATGTATTGTCAACTTGACTACACCAAACGGAGTTTAAAACGCCAGGCTGTCCACACTCACGGACTTAACACGCGACCAGCTTCCGCCCAACGGAAACCACTGATTTTTTTCTATCATCGCTGGTTGCTTACGTGTTTACATCATCGTAACAGATATCCATATCATTTTGTAAAGTCTTCAATTTTTGTGTGTGGTATTCACTTCCAGTATTGTCCATATTTCATCATAACATGAATATGCATCATATTTTGAAATATTTAGTTTATCTCTGCCTAACTTAAAAAATAGAGTGACCAACATATTTTTATCAAAAAGAGCAAATCATCTTCAGAAGATTGGGTTGGTAAAGTTATAATTTGATTGATTAATGTATTTTGTTATTGTATAATTTCTTTTAAATATATATGTATTTCAAATAATTAATAATGTGTTAAGTACGAGTATATTAATATTTCATACTCGATTTTTTTGTATTTTTATTTTTCAGTACTCTTTATACCACATATATGTAAATGGCAGAAATGCCGCATGTAAATAAATAAATAACCGAATATAAAAATAATTCTCATAGCCGAGTAAGATACATCTATAAATAGATAAATCATATCTTTCCTTTTCCGCACATTATTATGTGCATACGGCACTGCATTGGTACACCAATCATATTTTTTGTTACATGAAGGTAAGATGATCAGTTTTAGGTTTCAGGTACGAGTCCAGGGAATATGAAATATTCTGGTGTGAAAACACCGTTTAAAATAAATATTTCAAATCAACCATGTCGGGAATTGAACCCGAGACCTCTTACATGGAAAGCAAACATGCTGACCATCACACCACGAAGCCGACAGTCCTTTATCAGTCTGCCAAAATTTCGGAACATGTAAAAGTACTAAATATCAAGCAGAAAATAAAAAATATATTTATGGACACAAATGCAACTAACCCGGAAACTATGGTCATCCTACAATTCCTATAATTCAAGCTGCCTTTAATAAGTTGAGATTCGTAAAAATATGTTTGTATTAAAAATCAATTATTTTTTGTAAACTTATTTATTTATTTGGTTCAAAGCAATGAATTATAATATAATACACGTTAATATTGAAACAACAAAAAAAAGACACTACTTATTTTTCACCAATGACATGTAAACACTAACTAATCACATATTTATATACTTAAATGCATTAAATTTATTGTAAAAATAAAAATAAAATGCAAAAATTGTACGAATTAATAATAAAACAAACATGAATAAAATACGTATTTAAATAAGATTAATAAAAAAAAAACAAAATTAAATTATTTAAAAAAAAACATTTATTAATATAAAACTAATAAAAACAATTCATAAAATGCCAATAAAAACAATAAGCAAAATATGCATCGAAACAAAACCAGCAATGAAATCCATCAAAATTGAATGTAAAAAATTAATATATCAATATAAAAACGCATTGTGTACACACTTCTTCAACCCAAACAATCCAGCATCAAAAAAGTATATATTTGTGAAAAGTCTAAAACAATTCGTGTTGTAAAATATATTATAAATAATACATGTAACACATTACACTCAAATTGTAAAATGTTTTCCTCGGCACGGGTTTTCCCAGTGAGGAATACATTGTTAAATCAATTATATAATGTATTCTTGCGAAGTATTAAAAAAATCAAAATCAAAATACTCACGAAAAACGAAAGATAATATTTGTTTAATTGGTGACTTTTCATGGTTCCTTTCAGACTAATAATCTTGCCTTCACGTATTCCATTATTATAATGCGTTTCATTTGCACACATGAATGTATTCTTCATCCGTCTGGATACAAAGGAAAAAAATCACTTGCATACTTTATAATATTCTCCGAACACGATCGAGTAAGAAGAAAAGCACTGATTGAAATACAAGAGTAAGAAATAAAAAATAAATGTTGTGCACTTCAATAAACTCTCTGGAATATTCCACCCTTCTCTACCCCGTCTGTACAGTGGGGGTACTCTTCCCACCCCTAATATCTACCGTCTATTCCTCCCAGGTAGGCGTTCAAAGAGTTGACGTGTCGGAAAACATATACAGAAGTTTGACATTAAATATATCTCTGTGTAACGAGTTGAGCTTCGCAAATAGAAAGTTACTATATAAAACGAAAATCGTATAATATTTACAAGAATTTTAATTATTAACGTCAAAAGTTTATTATTTACTACCCTCGTAAATTCCAAGTCTTTGTTTCATTATTTTATCAAATAACTTGTTTGTTTATGCCAATTTTATAGCCTTTGTCTGTACCTGTAAATATATTATTTATCACAAAATAAATTCATGCATTACCTCTTATGTAAATAAATCGACAGTGTTTGGATTTTGTCAATTTTTTTGTAAAAAAAGAATGGATTTAACGGTTAATCGTTTTGAAATGAAGGCCATTTTTGTTTTGTCATAAATGACCGTATTAGAATATAAGTTACGAGTTGAGGGAGTGCGGGGTTTGACCATTTCATTGAAATTACATAAAAATCTGGGTATCCACATCCCTTCTGACCTATCAATGGCAGGTTTATAAGCGGACAAAGGCAACCTCTCGTGGCTCTTGCTAGAGCAAATGACATGCTCGACAGATGCACTCCCGGTTCTAACGGACTTGTTCCCTTTGAATCTGAAGGTCCAGCGATGATCCGCAAATTTTCACTTAAAAAAAGCGTTTCTCTATTATTGGTGGCGTCCGTCAACTTTCAACTGAAGGAACATCTTAATCGGAAAAAAAATGTCTTTAAATGCTCCTCTTGATGCTTGGCGGTAATCTTTCTTTTTTCCTTTCAATCCGCCAGCGCTTAAAATTATCTTGGGTTATTCCTGATCACTGGACTACGCAGTTTTTATCAGGTCATGGTAAATATAACAAAAATAATTTGTTTTCAATATTGTTGATTCCCCTTTGTGGACATCCTAATCAGTCTTTTGAATACGTCCTGCGGTTTTGTCCCTTTCCTGCTCTCTATGATTACCGAATGGAGCTTCTCGCTACCATCCGAGGCCTTGTTATAGGACCTGTCAGAAGTACAGATCTGGTGACTTCCAAAAATAATTTTAAAATATAAAAAAGTTTTGTAATCATTTCGGCGAATTGATCATGTCCAATCAATTTAATCCCAGTTATTGAAGAATTCACTTCCCTCTTTTTTCAATCCAATGAAATGCATATTATGTACTAATGGATTACTTTCATTCAGCACAAAGATGCTAAGGCTACCAGATTACAGAGAGCTTCTTCGAGCAACTTTTCTCGTTCAACAACGAGCATTTTTTCCTTTGAAGCCTGGAGAATATAGTCAAACTACATAATTGAATCGATCATTTTTCTATCAATGACGAGCAATCGGATCTTCTGGAGGCGTTAAGTGATGTCCATATGCTCAACTTTGAAACGGATGTGGGAAAAAAAGAACATGCGTGGGTTGTGGTTTCAATGTAGTATTACGCACTCAAGGGTAAGAGTTTAATATTCAATTTCATCTCTACTATAACTAGATACTCATTTTTAAACACAGTATTTAGGACTGGTCAAAAAAGCTCATAAAATTTAAATATTTAGCTTAATCACAGTCATGTAAATGGCCATACTATAATACATAAATGTTCATTTCTTTTTCAAAAATTTTATCGCCCCAATAAAATAATTATTTCAAATTTATTATTTGAAAGTTTTATGAATTTTATATTTATAATAATCATGAAAAATTGTAGGATATTCTCGTTTCTTAGATTTTTAAAAACATACAATACATACAGAAAGTTTCATCAAGAGGATTAAATTTAAGAAAGTATTTATGTTTAAACATTGGTAAAATTGTAAATATTACATAAGGGGTGAATTGGCAACTGAAATCAGCCTAAATCGGGTCAGAAGTTGTGTGCCTAGACTTCTATAATCCTTTCTCAAAAATATTTCCCCCCCTGTTGCAATAAATTTCATTTTCTTGTAATTTCGAAAAATATAACACCTTATTAATTTAAATGCTTCTTTCACCTTTAACAAAAATGAATGTTTATTTTTTCTTTGTTTCATTTCGGGAATAGGGTTCAGAATGGATAGACGCCATGTTGGCGGGAAAATTTGGTGGGAAAATAACAGAATTCCCAGATCCTGAAACATTATTCCAGCAAAGTTTTTATTTGTGGGAAGCTCCATTTCATTTACTCACCCCAATTTTCAGCCGGGCGGCTATCTGAACCTTTTTGTTTGAAAATGGTGAATTTCTGGAATATTGTGGATTGGATGTAATATCTGTGGATATATAGGTTTCCGCGCTGCATTAACCACAATGAAAAAAATGGGCAAAAAAGATTCATCATTATAATGGAATTGGTAATAAAAATTCGTAAGTTATTTGATTAATATACTTCATTTTTATTTACTTGTTCGGTTATGATATTAACAAATTATAGCAAGGACATTTTAAATAAGAAAATGTGATAATCTAGGCTTTTATAGGGTATATGACCTGTTATTGGCTGGATTATTTTTGCGTTTTGCCTGTGTCTGAACATCCACATTTCTTCAAATCTTCCATGTGTTTATTTCTGTGACCTGAAACCGAAGATCTGAAACCTTTATTGTTATGAAGAGATCACATCTGCTGCATTATTTCACATACCAGATGAACCTAGAAAAAAAAAATCCAATATTTATACTCATTTTAGACCAGTTATTTTAATTACGTGCAATATTTTAAGAGTGTCTAAATTAATTTTCATGGGCAAAATATTAAATTTCATTTCCCGTTGAGATTAACAAATTACAACAGAATGATGTAATAACTATTACATAGTTGATGTATTATATTACGAAAATGGCGCTAAATAAGTTATCTTTAATAATCCATAATAGTAAGTTACCAATTAAAATGACTTGGTACACTTTCACTTATTTGTTCGACCAATTAGCGCTTTTACCCTCTAATGGGCATCTTCAGACTGGTAAACATTATGCAGTGTAAGGATAATTTATGTAAAACTAAATATTATCTTAAGTGGATGTGCATTTCAAAATAAATCAAAAGAGATACAATACGCAATATTAAATTTCAATGAAACAGAGTGGGACATATTATTGAAACATGTGTTGGCGGTGTACTGTAAAAAAATATTCTATTCTTTGAAAATATTTATTGTTTTACTATAGTGTACAGGGTCCAACACAAGGGAATTATAAGGATGAGTGTTTAAATTATATCTTCTGATTTATTTATTTTGTTCATTAACGCCCAAAAGGCATTTACAAAAAAAAAAAATGAAATACATGCTAGCATACTAAATAATAAACACAGAATATACAGAAAAAATATGTGAAATTAGTTAAAAAGGATATAATAAAAAGTTTTACAAAGTAAAAAAAAAACAATAATAACAAAGGTATGCAAGAAAAATAATAAGCATATAAACAAAAAATGCAAAGATATAAGCTTATGAAATAAATTCTGTAAAGCAAACAATAAATAAAGTGACGGTAAGCAAGAAAGACATTTTTAAGTTAAATTAATAAACAAGCAAGCAAATATTTTCACGAAAAAATAAGAAATAAAAATATGTATCTATGAAATGTGTATTTGCCAATACCACAATGCAATTTGTTATAATAGTAAAAAATAAAAAACAAGTATAAAGTAATAAAAATAAACAAGTATTTTTTTAATCTATGGAATTGAATTGTCAATAATAGTTTGACGAGCAGCTACAAATAAACTTGATATTGTGGACTTATAAGATAGTAAAGAATTGAACAGAATGTCTGCAGCCGTTCCATAAGTGTTACCCAACCTATGCAGTCTCGGTATGAATGAATTGTTTTGTTGGTATGAATATTCTATCGCTATTATTTTTCACCCTATTTATTTCTAAAATTTTTAATCTATCTAACTTTGGACCTTTATCTCCTACATGTAAATTGTTTGCCTTTTGATTCGTTATGACGAATTTTAACTTCTTTAAATGTGATGCATAGTTTGATATTATATGGAATTCCATCAATATATTTTAATAAATAATTAAAATAAAAAAAAATAGAACAGCGACGAAATGTTAGTGAATATTTGTATATTACCATTTACAGACGTTTCTATGTCAACCGGTATCGAGAGGTTCCCGTCTCTTCGTGAGGATACTAATTACATTTACAAGTAGTGGAAATTGCATGTGAGTGTAATGCCGGAAAGTTTCGAACCCGAAAGACATTAAATAGTTGGTTCTTCTTCTTCTTCAGCCTTATTCTCTCCACTGCTGGATGGTGGCCTCTTCCAATAATAGTTACAGTTACAGGTTTCACATTGGAACAATATGAAACACAACATGCAAATCACTAGGAAGATAAAGAAATGAATCGAAAAATGATTAAAGAAGAAAGAAGAATTAAGAAGTAAGAAGTAAGAATTAAGAGAACAATTCGGTGTGTGAAATAGAAACAGAACTATGAATGGTGTTTTCAACATTATTGTTGCTCTCGGGTAAAAATCTTGAATATGGAAATCGAGCAGAGATAGACCGCCTCGTGTACTGGTTGGCGCGTTCAGCTACCATTCTTAGGGTTTGATCTTCTGCAAGCTTGATGTAAAATACAGATTTGAATGGTAGCTTAAACTACAATACCGGGTTTGAACTGTCAGCATGGTTGCAGTGAGTCACATTTCTCTGAAGGTTGTTATTGTATTAAATGCTGCAAATGCCCAGTTGCATTCCATCGGCATCACTAATGACTAGTCCAACTCGTTAGCGTTCACGTTGCAAACCCTGGACAGTGGGATTTCACACATAACGGTGTGATCACAGCACATAACGAGAGGATGAAAGGCAAATTTCCGGCGCGTCCAAGCGAGAACAAACAGGATGGTAACTCTGACAGAAAAATCAACCAGAGAAGGCAATGGTAAACCACCTTGGTCATTTTTTCCCAGCAATCACTACGACGAGAACATCAATAACCATTTGTCCTGACTGCGGAATACAGGAGTAGCGCAGGACAGAAATGTTTTCGCTGCAGTGATCACCAACGTCGCGTCGGGGGGACCTAAAAAGGCATCGGAAGATGAAACTGCAATATCTCATTATTCTGCACTGGAATCTAAAGCGTAAGAATAATCACCTCGCTTTCATGTAACAGAAGACGATCGAAATCCACCGCGTCTGGTTTATCAATACGGTGTCTTTAACACTAATAAGTTGAAATGTACCTACGTTTGAATGTACATGTAAGTAAAGTATTGTAAAACGCCCTTGTGATTTTTTACAAGAACGGCGCTCAATTATTTTTATTAAAGAGTTACTTCATCACCATTGAAACAGCCATCAATTGTTTATTACTTCATTAGTGAAAAACTTTAAAAAACAAAACTCATGAATTTCATGTAATATGTAATATTTTTATCCTTTGTGGAACATAAAAAAGTTATGTTGTAGTACCTATTTAGTTTTTAATGAAACCATAAAGTTGTTCTCATTACATATAGAGTATTCACTTTGTTGGAATCTCGTCGCCGATAAAAACAGTTCTAGGTTAGTCATTAAACCGTTTTTCAAACAAATTCCCCCCAAAACAGGCTCCTGGCAGGAAAAACTCATCCAGCATTTTAGCGGGAACAGTACCTTTATCAATTTTATTTGCCACTCAAATACATACAATTCATATTTTATATTTTGCGACTAAATTAATTGTCAATTGTTGATTTTCTAATAGTTTTTGGCAATCGCGATGGGAATCTTCTCTTTCAGGGAGGGTTACCTTTCTTTTTTTTCTTCAATCCGTCAGCGCTTAAAATCTTCTTGGGTTATCCCTGATCACTGGACTACGCAGTTTTTATCAGGTCACGGTCAATTATAGGACAACAATTTTTTTTTAATATGGTTTATTCCCCTTCGTACTGCTGTGGATTTCCTTATCAATCTTCCTAACACATCCTGTTGTCCTGTCCCTTTCTTCATCTCTACGATTACCGAATGGAGCTTCTTGCTACTATATGTGACCCTGTTATAGGTCTTGTTGGATATACAGATCTAGTGGCTTCCAAAAATAATATCAAGGCTTTTAAAAAGTTTTGTAATGATTTGGCCGAATTGATCATGTCCAATCAATTTAATCCCAGTCTGTGGAAAATTCACTTCCCTTTTTTCTCAATCCAATGAAGTCCATATTACGTACTTCTGGATTACCTTTTTTCAGCACAAAGATGCTTAAGCTATCAGATTACAGAGAGCTCCTTCAAAAAGCTTTTTTTGTTTAGTAACAAGCCACTTTTCCGTGTATGTAGGCACCGCCAAGGAGTCCTCAGATGCGATATGCGGAATGTGGCAGTGGCGAATGCTAATTTTATTAACAGGTAAGCTATTAAAAAATATCATATTTTTGTACCTACATAGGAGGAACATAATAGTATGGAAGTAATATATACAATAAATTGGTATTTTTCTGTGGTTCTGTGTGATACAACAACTTTCATTTATGAAATCAACTCAAACGATGTAACTTTGTGATATATTTTATTATTTAGATATATTATCCATTAATTCAATACATAATTTATTAAAAAATACCACTATGAATCCAGTCGATATTAGGTATTCAACTGAAATGTCAACTGGTTGAATTGTTCTAGTAATTAATAGTGCTAAAACGGCCGCATAGAGCGTTATATGTCCTACAATATGACTCATTAAAGTACTTATCGACTTATGTCAAAAGTACCATCTCAAAGAAAAATAATCTTTAAGAAACAATGTTTGAAATACTGTTTTCCAAATCAAGAATCTTCAAATAATTTGTGTAATCTCCAAGTTTAATCTAGGAGAAAAAACCTGCACTGGGGTTAATACATTCAAAATATAGTATACTTATTTGTATGAAAAAAAAAGCTGGAATAATCGGCTAGTTTCTTGGCTCACCGCAGGCACTGGGCGCGCTTTATTAAAATAAATATTTTTAATATGTTAAAAATATAAACGGTGAAAAGGATTTATTATAAATGTTAATTATTTATTTGTTTTTCTGTAAATAAAGTAACAGTAAAACATTATTATGGTTAGGCAAATATAATGGTAAGCTGCGCATAATCGCTTTTATACACGGTTCGCCCCTGGTATGTGGTGGGCAACCTATTGATTTTCTAAAATTAACATTTTATATAAAATAACAATATAAATACAATTGTAATTAAATAATAATAAACATGTTACAACAGAGATGAAGAACATATTAGGGAAGATACTATAGAAGTCTAGAACACTACACCCATAATTAATAAATTACAACAGTGCTATTAAAAGTGAACTGACATTTATTGATAAATACATAAAATTTCAAATATCTGCCTTCTAATAACATACAAAATGATAAATCAAACTTCTATAACTAACTTATACAAAAAAATATTCATTTAAAAATGTGAATTGAACAGGAATGTTGCGTCTCATAAAATGAAATAATACGGACCAAAATGGACACCAAGTCGTTGGAACAATAGGCATAATCCCCCAGTCTACACACGTGCGTTTCCAGAAATTCTCCAGCAGCCTAGTGGACCACATGGTGACGATATCTACCTACTGTCTACAAAAGATTCTCTTCGGACATCTATCTCCCTTTGTTAACCATGGAGTTGATACAGTGCTTTATTTATTTAGTTTTTTGA